>NC_045612.1:124740695-124863195 GCF_009762305.2 Zalophus californianus | reverse complement strand
GATGGGAACTGAGTTCTGGAATATTCCATATCTTTTAGCAGACACTTGGATTTTTTTTTCCTTTTTAAAAAAATTTTAAGTGTTTAATTTTAATTCCAAAGAGGCACTTGTTTTTGTGCATTTCCTATGGGGGCTGTAGGAGCAGAAATATTTTCCCTTCTTCCCTTGCTAGGTGCTTTTAGCCGGTCTTTTAATGAAATTGGCATAAGACTGATGAACGGGAGAAGAATTTAATTTCGTACAGACAGAGACGTGAGGGGCTCCAAGACAGTCAGGCAGTTGAAGCTTATATACCATCCTGAGCTAAGGACAAAGGGGTCAGAGTCTGGGGCTTCAAGGGGGAGGAAGGGAAGGGTCACAGAGAACAAACAAGCCGTTGCCAAGCTCCCCCAGCCTCCCCCAGTCAGCCCAGACTCCGTGGTTCTCGCTGATGATCGCTGTCTTCCTGGACCAGCCCCTCTGTCTAAATTCTCCCAGGCAGTGAAGGAGGGGGTGCTATAAATAGCTCTTCCTGAGTGTTTTGGGCTTTGATTGTCTTCAGTGCAAAATAATACACATGCCAAAGTGGCACATTTGGGGAAGGCTTGATCTGAACCCCTTCAGGGGAAATGGTGAGAGTGAAAATAATTATTTTTGCACCCATGGATCGAGTTTCCTAAGAGAGGAACTTTATTTTTATCAGAAACATCCTTTCAACATTTTGCATCCCTAAGGAGCCCATACAAATATATATACACACACACATATATACCTATATACATACATATACATGCATACACACACACACACACACACACACATATGTGTATACATATATATTCCAACGTGAGGGTCATTTCCTGCAGCCTGGGGATTTTCTCTGTAATTTTACTGCAAATTCTCTTTTGCAATCAGTGCTGAGGGGACTCGTGCCAGCCCTTCAGCCAAACAGAGCGCGTTCTGCAGAGGTATTCCATCACAGGTGGGTGTGTTTGGAGATGGGTGCACAAGAATGTGAAAAGCCCTCACAGGCTCTTCCTCGGTCATTGGGCCATCCAAATCAGACCCTCTCTGATCTTACTGTCTGCAAACCAGGGGGCTGGGAGGAGTCATTTACTGTGGCTGAATGCAGACCCTCACCCTGGACCTCCCTTGTCTTGCGATCATGGCTTCTGTACTGATTAGCGGTGTGATGACCCCCCTGACCTAGCCCCTTAAGCCCCTAGGAGCGTTCCTTGCCTTCCTCGTTTACGGAAGGCAGGTGATGACGGGGCGCCCACGGTGAGGATTGGATGTGGGCCCACCCTGTCCCTCATTTGCCCACGGGGCACTTTTTGAGAGTGAAAGGAGGTGTTAATAATGGGGACAATGAGCATGGCACTTAGCCTGGGGTGGCGTCTGAAACACGCTTGCAGGGTGCCCACGTCCCCACAGGGTGCTGGCCCTGCCCTCAGCTCCTCTTGGTCTGTATCACCATCCTTGATGTGCACCTGCAGGGCGGTACCTGGTATACGGCAGGTGCACTATAAATGCTATTGACATCCTTTCCACCTGAGCACGGTCAGTTTTTCAAGTCACATTGTTTTGGATGGCTTGCCAAGGACGCCCAGTGCAACATTGGAAACTCGGGCAGATTTATCCGTGTCTTTCCTTTGTTCACCTTCCCATAGAAGCAGCCCCCCAAATCCTCCAGGAACTCACGTGGCCTTATGCTCTCCGGGTGCCCGCCACCGAAACCTACTGTCTAGAAAGAAGAACTTGACGTCTGTGTGCTGTGATAGGCATCTGAGCCTGTACAGTCCCTCTCTGACTGGTTTTCGTGGGTCCCCCTGGGTTGTGGAAGGAACAGAGGCAGCTTACATAGCAGTGGGTGGTGCTGAAGAGAAAAACGGGTTTTGTGGAGGCAGGTGAACCGGGGTTCCGTTCACGGTTTCGCCTCTTGTGCTCCTGGGCAGGTCAGCTCAGGGTTCTCTTGAGCCGAGAGAGAGAGAACACCGCCCCGTGGTGCGGCGGGAGCCCTCAGCAGCGTTGGGATCATCCCGGATTCCTCTCTGTTGTCCTCACTTTGTCCCCCTCACCCATTCTGTTCCCCTCCCTGGAGGAAGCCCCTGGGGACTACCATCAGCAGGCTGTCTTTCCTCTGGCCCTGGTTGGTGTATGTGCTTAAGGAGAGATTTAACATCCAGAAGGGGAGGGGCCTCGGGCTGAGGTTTTCATGCAAGCCCCTCGTCCTTCCGTAAAGGTCTGCAGAGGAAGGGCCGTGTTCTGGACTGGGGTCTCTGCTCCCACCAAGGACCCCTGTTGGCTCTGCTGACCCCTCTCTCCCCTTTGGGCATCGGGATGGTGCCAGCCTTCAGGGTCAGCCCTGTCCCCCTTGGATTCCCTATTCCTACCCACACCCCTGTCAACCTTTTAGTGAATTCTTCCATAATTTTCTTATTCTGCATGCATCTTCCCTTTCCTGCTGGGATGTCTGACCAATCCTGGGTTCTTCCTGGTGCCCCCAGGAAAATGGCAGCTCATTCGTCGACCCCAAAGGCCATCCAGGGTAGCCTCAAACAGAGCAGCTACTGTGCCCCTTTGCAGCTCACGTGTAGAGCAAACATATTGGAATAGGTAGCTCATTCAGGCCCATCGGAAATGCTTCCCTTAGTCACCGAGTAATAGGTAGATGCTTTTGCCCTGCAGCCTAACAACTACGTGACTAAGATCTCACGAGATGGGGCAGGCACACACCTGCATCAGCTTTCCTCCAGGATCCTCGAGGTGATGTTGGTGAAGTGGCATCCGGCTTTCTCTAGATCCCAAGTACTGAGGATGGTATGCGGAGGGCGGTGATTCTGGCACCTTCTTTATGATCTCTCATGGAACAGGAAGCTTGATTTGATGGCAGAACCACACTTGGAAAGGGCTCCATCTCTGCCCGGGCAAGACCCCCCCCTCCCCCTCCCACCGCCCCCCAAGACAACCTGGTCTCCATGGTGACACATAGACACACAACTGCAGAGCCAGGGACTTTTATCCAAAGTCCTCCTTTCAGTGGGAAAAACACGCTTGTCACGAGGTCTGCATAGTTTCAAAGCTTAGGCAAAAAGGGTTTTACTCATATAAGGAGAAGTAAACAAAGCCACGGGGAACCAGGCGTGGGAAATGGGACAAGAGGGTGGCCTGATGGGACGGTAGATCCAAGAAAGGTTTTCCCTGGGGCCAGGCTGTCCTCAGGAGGGACTGTCCGATGGCTCGGGCTGAGAGTTGGGCCAACGTGCAGGGTCCTGAGGGCAGGAGAGGAGCTGAACCAAAGTCTGACAACTATTTTCTTCTGATTGAGGAGTGGGGGCAAGCCATTCCGTGAAGCATCGGAGACAAAGAAAGGGAATTCGGAGGGTCTGTGTCTGGCTTTGTCCAGGGTCATCTTGGGGGCATCTGGAAATATTATCTGAGTCATCCAAGGAAAGGCGTGCACTCAGCCATGCTGCAGAACAGTGAGAGTGGGCGTATTTCTTAACCATCTGTGTTTTCCAGGATCACGGGGCTTGGGTGAAACCGAACATTGTTCGTGAACCTAACAGCCTTTTCCTCTGTTCACCGTGGTTGAGTTTCAAGGCAGGAAATGTTCCAGGGGTACTCCGAGAAAGTGCATCTTTGGGCGTGTCTCCGTCCCATGACCACCTGGCCAAGCTCTTGCAGCCGAGCCAAGCTGTGCGTAAAGATGTACTTGAGAGGGATGCCAAGACTTGGTTGGGCAGGCCCTGTTTTCAGGGAGAAAGCTCCCCCTGGGAATAGACTCGTTCACCTCCCGCTGATGCAGGAAGCAGCAGAGGAGGGGACGTGAGTGGTGTTGCCGTCTCCTCGGCCACCAGCCCATGTACCCGACGGCACGGGCAGGATGGGTAGAAGCAGGAAGATGCCTTGCAGATAAGCCCGTCTTCCAGCAGACATGCTTGTGGCTTTCCACCTTGAAGCAAACAGAGCCAGGACGTGCACGGCACCTACCTGCTTCCGTGGGGTGTTCTCCTAAGACATGTTGTCCCGCACTGGTGTTTAACATCCGTTGTTGCTTGGTGATTTCCGTTGATTACAATGATTTTCTGGGATGCTTAGCAAGGGAAGGTTTAGAAGGGGTTATAAATGGGGCTAATTAGTGAGATGCAAATCGCTTTTATGGCTGCTTCCAAACATTTAAATGACCCATAATTAAATTATGTTGCCAAATTATTTCTTAATTATCATCTTCCTATTGAGTTTATTTCATCTGGAGATGTCATGCACAGTGTAATGGGCAGAGCAAGGAGCATCGTGCAGATGGATGCCTTGCAGAGAACAAGCAGAGTGCTCATCTGCTTGGGTTTCTCTCTCAATGGGTAGACTTTCATGTTTCTCTTTCCACTTGGATCGATCTTAGATGCTGAGTTTGCGTATGAGCTGTGACAGGATCTGTGTGTTGGGAAGGATCATAGCCGTGCCTTTGTTCAAATTCCCTACTTCTCCACAAAGTCACCCTTTCCACAATGGCCCCAGCAGATGGGGTTTTTCAATCTCCGCCCAGTCGTGGCTGGGGAAAGATGCCACGGGCCAGGCTGATCATTTCGTGGTCTGGCGGCTCCTGTAAGATTGCGTTCCTGGTTTTGGACACAGTCCTGGCTCTGGCCTCTGAGACAGCGGATAAGTCCTTTCTGTCTTTTGCAGGCGGCTGCTCACGCAGATTTAAAAGCACTTTTCATGTCTTTTGTGTGCTGGGTGAAAGGGTAGCAATTCGTGAGCAATCGCGTATGCAGAATGGTGTCTGTGCCCCCGAGCATCTTAATTGCCTGCACCTCGATAAGCCCACGTCTGTCTCTCCCTCTTAAAGAGCAGTGATACGAACTGAAAAACAGTATTTCAACTGTGGTCCGACCTGGGCAGAGTTGGCTGGACCTTCTCCTCTTTGCCTCAGAAACATCCGCTTTCATAATGTGTGCTAAAGGAGCATTAATTTTAGCCTTAGGGACCAAGTCACATTATTGCTCACCTAGCTAACGCTCATGCCTTCATCGGCTAACATCTTCTCCACGTGACTCGCAGTGAGATCACACCTTCTTGATATCAGCAGCCTCCCGCCGTTGATGATACTCGTTAAATTAAGTAGATTGTGTCTCACGTCTGGATTTGATTCTGCGAGTGTTCATCTCTTGTTACACTTACCAGCATCCTTCTGAGACCGTCCTGTCTTCCGAGGCACACCCTGTCCTCCACGTGTTGGATGCATGTTCTCCTAGCACGTTCATACAGATCGTTGGTATCAGTGACTCGGAGCGCAGGCTCATGCTACACATCCTCAAACACCTCCACATGCCTGTTTTATAAGCCAGCAGCCTTCTGCAGTATCTCCTCAGCCAGCCTGCAACGCCATAGGTACCATAACGTGGGATGTCCAGATTCCTGGCTACCGTGACTCTTCGTTCTGCTGCGGAAGCTAGCACAACTGAAGAGGTCTGGTTGCATGACCTTCCAGGAGAGGAGACCTGCCTTGTTCTCAGCCAGCTCAGGACGGTATCAGACGTTTGCCATTTAGCTTCCTATGCGCACACGGACCATCTACAGAAATACTGATTCTAGAATCTTGTGGCAGATACATCTTGAGTTGGCCGGTTACCTAGGGTCGGTTTCTAACACCTTCCTTGTTTTAGTTACAAACATGATGTGATTGTTGAGGAGAGGACGCGATCAGGCAGCATGCCCCTCTAATCGGTAAATGCATGTCTATGGACATTTCCCGAATAAGGTCAGCCTGCTGTGTGACTACATTGGGCGTCCATTGTTTGCGTTTGTGTAGGCACCATGTGAAAAAATAAGGAAGTGGCATTACTCGCTAATTAAGTCGGATTATATTCTCTTGTCAAGTATAATCGTGGTGCTGTTTGAACTTGGATCTTCTTGGTTTTCTATTGTTATAACCATCTACCAGCAAGTGATAATTAGCTTGCAGTGTAAGCAAACTCAGCATGGGAAGATCTTGGCCAAGGGCATGTCTTACTTCACAGGGAAGACGCTCTTCAGTTCGGACACCCCCGGTGGAGCTGAGTGCAGAAAACATAGTTCTGTCGGGGGAAACGTGCTCTCGGCTGAAGACGTGGTATCTTGAGTCTTGTTCAAGATTTAACATTTAACCCAAAGGCACTTACCATCGTTAAGTGTCCAGTACTATGTAGGGTTTCATGGTGTTGCTTGTCTGAGAGCAGAGAACGCTGCCCTAAATACTGGACCTGCAGGATACAGTCCCTGCACGCCCGTCTTCCTTTCTACTTCCGACTGTCTGTTCCAGCTTTTTATTCCGAAGATTGGCTCTCCTTATATATTTATATCAAAACTGATTTTCAGCTGAAGGCAATCTGGAATGACTTTCATTTAATCTTATTAAAGGCTTGACGAAGTCTATAGATATTGTTTATCCAGGAGGTACAACCATTGGAAGACAGTGGACATGCTTGAATTCTTTTGTAAGTCCTTTAACACCCTTATTCATTATTATGGATGTTTTAGAGGCTGTGTCTGATCATTGTAACGTTTGTGCATCTTACGCTACTTCACATGTTATATGGGGATCTGACATGTGTATTTATGAATACTTTCATATATGTGTGTGTATATACATATGTAGTTTTTTCCTAAAGGCGGACACCTGCGAGGGAAGCAGACGAGGGTCTCTGGTGTGTAGGAAGTTTCATCCCATTCTGGACTGTAGTACATGTGGCTTTCAGAGCATCCTCAGCTTTCTGATGGGTTTTTTAAAACACTAGGGCTTTAATCAAGAGCCTCATATGGTGTCGCTGGTGCGCGAGACCATCAGGCAGTTCCTCACCAAGGTAAACATAGAATCTCCGTATGATGCAGCCATCCCACTGCTAGGTCTGTACCCCCAAAGAATTGTGAACAGGTGTTCCGGCAAAAACCTGTACACGAATATTCATAGCAACATGGGTCAGAAAGATAGCCCTAAACTAGAAGCAACACAAACGTCCATCGGCAGATGGAAGGCCGAGCAAGATGTGGCGGCCCCTTATGATGGACTAGTATTCAGCCACGAAAAGGAACAAAGTGTTCATACCTGCTGCGGTGTGGACAAACCTTGAAAACATTGTGCTCAGAGAAAGAAGCCAGACATACATGGCCGCATAGTACATGATCCCATTTCTGTGAAGTGTCCAGGATAGGCACATCCTTGCAGAAAGCAGCTTAGCGGTTGTCAAGGGCAGGCGGGAGGGAGAAATGGGGAATGTCAGTGTGGAGGATGCACGGTTTGCTTGGGGCTGCTGAAACGTTCTGCAAGTAGCTGGAGGTTGTGTGTGCACCACGTTGTGCGTGTTCTCAATACCACTGAATTGTACACCTGACAGTGCTTCAGATAAAGGTGGAGTTGATGTCATGTGAACTTTACCATCTTAATATCCAAACAGTTAAATGGAAAGAAAAAAAAAAAGGTTCTACATTCTGCTTGGAGATCCTGACAGCAATATCCATATATTCATAGTCACTTAAAAAACCAGTCATGATTCTGTGAGAGCTTGTGTGTTGGGCGTGGGGACACCCACGTCCATTCATCCCTACAAAGATGGCCAGGCTGATGATCCTTTCTCTCAAATGCCTTTCACGTGGAGGAGTTAAGTAGTTTGCTGAAGGGTGAGGTTAACAGTAACTAACAGTAACAGTAACATTAACAGTAACAGTAACAGTAACAGCAACAGCCATGAACTGAGCGGGGCGTGTCCTAGTTGTTTTGAGCTATCTTTGTCTTGATCCCTAATCCGGTTGTGAAATCCGTCATGCCTGGCCCCAATTCCTAACAGCTTAAAACCACGTTCCTCTTTCTCATCTCGAGTCACTGCCCAGCTGCACGCATCTCACCCCCCAAAAGAACAGAGCAAACAACCCCGGAGGCCTTCTCACATTGCAGCCCTGATGACAAGACCAGGACGTAAAGAAACTTTTCACTCTATTTTCAACCCTTCTTGCTTTCGCGTTTTCTCCTTCAGACCTTCTGCACTGCTCTGCCTTCTCTCCTTTTAAGTTTGCTGAGCGTTCTCTCTGATTGCCTGTGGCGTAGGCCCACTCCTTCATACCGCCTGGTAGAAACTACAAATGTTAGAAAGGTGAAGTCGGGGTGCTCAGGGGGACCCTGGCCAGGGGATCCAGGAACATGCACATAATTCCCAACCTGCATTGACCCAGGCTCTGTTGTCTTCCTGTGAGGTCTCCCAAGAAAGCTCTGTGTAGAGCAGTGACCTCCTTAGGCAGAGTTATGTTTTCTTATTTGCTCCAGCACCAAACTCCAAAGAATTCTAGCAACTTAGACTGGGATCTGCCCAGAGCTTCTGTCCTGTGTAAACGAGACAGGCAGCATCAGTTTGTCCCACAGCGGGGGAGGGCTCTAGGTTCTCTGGAGCCTCCTTTATAAGGATGCAAATTGCATCGCCTCCCCAAAGCCCTCACCTCGGAGGCGGGTTAGGATTTCAACATCTGAATTTCTTTGGAGCATGGGGTGGACACAATCATTGAGACCATGACAGTTTCTATTTGTGGTTTGATCACAAAATCCTGCTGGGATTCAGCATTGCCAGCAAACAGGTCACCTAAATCTGGCCCCCTCACCCTCTACCGCGTCTTGTTGTAATGAGACTTCTGTGCAGTGCCGTCCGGTACCAAGAACTCTTCAGCTCTGGCGACCCCCAGCAAGCCCAGCAGGAACGTGTGACATGATCACATTCCCCAGACTTCTGAGGACCCCTGTGGTTCACAAAATGCAGTAAATTTTACCTAAATAACCACGTGAGGTACGCCGTGATCACGAGGGGATGATGGCGGAGCATTTAGATGTGGAGCTCAAGGAGAGGTGTTGCAAGGCTGAGCGGCACCGGGGCGATTTCCTCCTCCTGCACGCTTGCCTTACGGCCCTTACGGTGGGCGCCCTTGACATCTCTGCTCGGCCGCGGCACAAAGTTGCCACGTTGCAGACCTTGGGGATCCCAGGGAGTTGTTCCAGTTGAAATGGCAATGGGAGAATCCCATTTGTGAACTCCCTCTGATGTATTCCTGGTGGAAACGTGCTAGCCCGGAGGGCCGTGCACAGCCACGACACACGTGATTTCCGTCCGTCCCAGTTGGCTGCTGGTAGGGTAGGCATCTCTTCCTTACAGGGCTCTGAGTCCTGAAAGAACAACTGTTTTCAGGGCATTTACTCTTCCGAAGCTTCGGAAACGAAGTGCTGACAGCGGTATTCCGTGTTGGGCATTTGCATCGGTGAATGTGCTAGATATTCTTGATAGCGTGACTCCATCTCAAAATGCACTTTGTTCTTTAGTATGGAGAGAAACGCAATTCACCGTTAAGATAACCTCTTATCTTAAAAGCAATCCACTCGTTACAAAACACACTTTTCACAAAATGACACTGTATCAAAGCTCCATGGCGTTAAATATCTTCTGGGGACCGTGATAACATAACTAAATATTTGCTTATGATAATTATGCATTATTATCTGCAAAGTGGGGAAACTGATAATCCTCTTTTGTCTTAAAAAGCAAGCCATTAGATGTGAACATCTAGCTACAAGACATTCAGCTGTGTAGAATGAAAATAATGAATCAGGAGCAGTAAAACTTTCTCCTGTAACATTTGGGATAACGTTCAAGTATTAGCTTTTTTTTTTAAAGATTTTATTTATTTATTTGACAGAGAGAGACACAGCGAGAGAGGGAACACAAGCGGGGGGGGTGGGTGAGGGAGAAGCAGGCTTCCCGCGGAGCAGGGAGCCCGACGCGGGGCTCGATCCCAGGACCCTGGGATCGTGACCTGAGCTGAAGGCAGACACTTAACGACTGAGTCACCCAGGTGCCCCAAGTATTAACTTTTATAAGACACTGATATTCGAAGATATTTCAACGAACTAATATAAGGTGATCTAGATGTGCATGTGTGTAATCTATCAACAGAGACAGGTATATATTTTCACATTCTTTTTATCATTCTATATATACATATATATGTTTATATATAGTATATATGTATAGAGAGGATATAATATATATGTATGTGCTATGCCAAAAATGCATTTATGAATTTAACCCAGAGGTTATTTAAGAATTTAATAAGAAATTTTATGATGAATAAAAATGTTCATTTGGGTTCTCCCAAATGTCTTATATGCAGGGGCACATTTTCCAACATACATGTTATTAGCATGTGCATGATATAGTTTTTTCAAAATATGTACATCTTCACAAATTTTAACCCTGCAAAGAGCTGTGAAGAATTCCATAACTGTGGGTATTAAGGAGGGCACGTTCTGCGTGGAGCACTTGGTGTTATGCACAGACAATGAATCATGGAACGCTACATCAAAAAGTAATGATGTGATGTATGGTGATTAACATAACATAATAAAATAAAATTAAAAAAAAAAGAATTCCGTAACTGTGGTCAGTAGTCCAAGAGTGCAGTTAATGCTGATCTGCTCTTTTGTATATTTTGTCTTTTAAAAAAAATTACATAATTGCCATCAACAGATCAGTGGACCGGGGGCGCCCGGGTGGCTCAGTCGGTTCAGCGCCTGGCTTCGGCTCAGGTCATGATCCCAGGGTCCTGGGATCGAGCCCCACATCGGGCTCCCTGCACAGCGGAGAGCCTGCTTCTTCCCCTCCCGCTCCCCCGGCTTGTGCTCTCTTGCTCTCTGTCCAATGAATAAAATCTTTTTAAAAAACCGGATGAGTGGATAAAGAAAATGTGGTCCGTCCACACAGCAGAATATTATTCAGCCTTAAAAAGGAAGGAAGTGCTGACTCTTTGCTACCACTTGGATGAACCTTGAGGACGTGATCCTGAGTGACATCAGCAGAACAGGAGGATAAATCCTGTATGATTGCATTCCCATGAGACACTTGAGAGTAGTGAGACTCATGGAGACAGAGAGTGGCAGGGTGGGGGCCAGGGGCTGACGGAGGGGGACCGTTAGAAATGGTTAAGAGGGTGAGTTTTATGGGAATCTTTCCCACAATTAAAAATTCCAAAATCAGTCATCAAATACTCAAACAACCCAGCCATGTATAAAGCGAAATAGAATGCTCCTTCCAGCCACAACTTGCCCCTTGGTGGTACCTCGTGGCCCAGCCCCTCTTGTCACGTTTCTCTATGAATGGATTTGGGGTCCGAGAGTACTGGACTAGCACGCCCCCTCCCCCGTTTCATCAGTCACTTGCCACATGTCCTTGAGCCGGGGATGTCACCTCTCAGGCTGACTCTCCTCGCCCGTAACAAGGGAGTCATCCAGAGCCTCCCACACTGGCCCTTGGATGTAGAGAGTGGTCTCTGGAGCATGGGTACTCTCGCGGCTAACGATCTGATACAAACTGAAGGCTGTGACTTGTTACTGTTGCTTTGGCCATTGGTGGGTGTCTGCACCACCATGTCTCCTTCAGAAGCCTTTTGCTCTTGGAGTTGCTTTCCCCACTGGGGTGCAGGTTGTACTTACTGGTTGCTCTGAACTCCAGGGGAGAGAGGGGCTCCCCTTCAGCTGGCTTGGTTGGGTCTTGAGGAGGGTTGGGTTGTGTTGGGTCTTGAGGAGACTACGGGACCACTACCCCGTTTGCCTGAGAAATTCCCCACCTCCTGGACCGGGCTGGGAGGGGTCTCATCTCATGACAGGCTCAGTCTCATCACTGCCATAGAGCACCTGCTTCTTAGCATTTCTCAGTGTCAACGGGAACGCTCATCCTTGCCGAGGAACCGCGTACAAGTTGAGGCAGCCAGATGTGGACCTGGGCAATGAGGGGAAAGGCTTTTCAGGAACTCAGACATCATGGGGTGTCGAAGGCTCCTCAGACTCTGGTTTTTACAATTTTCATGGACTATTTTGCTTTGTGTGGATGCTTTCAGGGGCTTAGCCCTGTCCTCTCAAATTGGAAGAAAATACGGAGTCAGTTCCAGGCCGACTTAGGGAGGAACCATCGGGTTTTGGGAACATAAATATTACAGGAGCTTAGACGTGGTAGGAGCCCTGGTGTTGTCCAGCCGTGGGCACAGGTGTGCAAAGAGCAGGCTCCTCAGTTGCGTGTTGGCAGGTGAGGAACCATTGCCACCAATTTGGGAAGCATCATGGCTGGACTCCCCGCATGCTACCCTCTTTGTCATGTCCCAGAGCAGCATAAGCCTTACCAGCAAAGAAGACAGAGAAGTCAGTGGGAGCCATGGGGGTCTTCCAACTTTCTGAGCTTTGGTGTTTCCCCAAGCTGTCTGAAGATTTCAGTTGTAAAGAAAGAGGTTGAGAAAAACTTAATTTTCAAATAGCTTTCATTATTAATACAATACATTAATATAATTAACTTGTGATATGTGTAGTTGAGTGTATTGAGAAATGCCAAGACCAGAGTGCCGTCTACTGTGGCAAAGTCTATAAAAATAGCAATTCGCTAGATAAGTGAAACATAAATATTTATTTTAGAAAATTGCAAGCAATTTATTGTTTTTTTTTTTATTAAAGTGTACTTGGCACATAATGTTACACTAGAAAGATCATAAACAATTTAAAGAGCTATTTAAATCTATGGAAACACCTGTTTTTACACATATTCAGATAGGTTTTTGTTGTCCTGATGTCAGATAATTTTTATGGTTTTAAAACAGGACATCTATTTAGACAACGCTTTGTTAACCAAATTTATTGGTCAAGAAATTTATTATAGTTTGAACTGAATAAATCTGCCTTTCTTCTAAAAAATATGGTTTATAATGTGGAGTTTTCCCTATTTTCAGTATGCCTTTTTCCCCCATTGAGCAAAGAGATTAGGAACATTTTCGTTGCCATGGTAAGGTTTCTGTTATGTAAACGCAGTGTTAGTTTTTCTTTAATGAACAAATTTAATGTAATTACATCTCCAGTTTATGAAAATGTTCTTTTGTCTCTCTCCTTCATGATAATTCTGTTTTAGGAATAGCTACTTCCTCACGAAAGTGTTTTCTTGCTTGTTTGCCAAATTAAGATTGTTCAGAAAAATAATTTAATTTTTTAAGGAGGGAAATCATGCAGTTTTTCAGAAGTTAGTGTGCCGTGCTCATATTTTGAAGTAGAGCACTCTCATTTATTTTTTAAGTACTTTTATCAACTAACTGTGTTTTAATACTTTGAAACGGCTTTATAAATGTCCATGCTTGTGGGGAAAAAATAAGTTCTGGTTACTTCAGACCCTAGTAATTTATATGCAGGGGGATTCTAAATGGCTATTAACCAACTTACATTTTCTCACGTTTTCAGCTGGGTTGGGTGATATTTCTCACCCGAGGCCTAACCATATCTAATGCAGGCACATTTTGGAGGTACAGTTAATGACATGATGTCACGTTGAGCTAAACAAACCCATTCTGTGATTCAGAAATGAATACTCTGTAGATATTAATAATTATTAAAGGGCTTTGATCTCCTATTGGGTTTGATTCCAACTAAAACAAAAATAAAAAAAAAGGTCTACACCTTAACTAAACCTCTCAGCAAAAGGCACAGAAAATTGGAATGGATTTTTCCAAAGGAAGATACATATGTACAATGGATCCTTATTGTGGCAACGTCCTGGCGTGCAGGAGATACCATCTTAAGCCCCAGACATTTTCTGTCTTCATTGTTCTCCGCAAAGCTAATGGCCCCCATGTCTTTCCAGAGAGCAAGGCTGAAGGCTCCTTGACCACGCTCTCTCTCTGTCTGACACCTCATATCCAGTTAATTACCTGGTTGTATTAACTGCATCTCGAATCAGTCCCGATGTTCTGTCCCGCCTGCCTCCACCTATAGCCTGGGTACCAGCGTCTCTGTGAAGTCATGGCCACTGGGCTCACTTTCCCTCTAAACTCTGACAGACCCATCTGCCATGGAACAGCAGAATGACAGAGAATGCACATCATCCCCTGATGAAGTTCTGCACTGCCTGCCCGTCGTGTCCTGGGTGGGCTGACAGTGCTACCCATTGCTGATCCCTGCTCTTCCTTGAGGCTTTTCTCCAACTCGTGGTGAGAGTCTTGCAGGGAAAAACAAACAAAAGCCAAAACAACGGCATGCCACCATAGGAATGCTGTGCATTCAGCCATTCCCAGAAACAGCACAGGAAAAAGCACGGGATAGGGAGAGGGAAACCTATCATCGGAGTGGTTCTCTGCATAGTGGCTTTAGATATATTTTCTGTCCGTACATTCAGAATAAAAGTAAAAAGACAACAAAATAGTTTATTTGAAAAAAATGAATTTTGACCTTTGTGTACAGTAAAGGCAGGGTGGGCCAAAGTAATGCTCGAAATCGCTGGACTTTGAGTGAAACTTTACTTAAGACTTACACGGAGCCTGGATTTTGCTTCATTTAATCTCTCTGTCAACCATATCCCTCTGGGCTACCATAAGTACATTTTCCATTCCTGGTATTTTTCAACCTTTGATCGTAAAACAAAAATTCATTTTTCACATGGTTGGTGAGCTGAGCAATGTGTCTTTAAGTGACTTACATAAATTCTGACTACTCATTGCTAATGAAGCATGTTCTTAAAATAGGTTCAGCATGGCCTCTGAGCCCCTGCCATTAAAGCTTTCGCAGATCCTCATTAACACAACTGAACTTCCCATCCAAAGCTCTTGGACTTTGTATGATTTCTCTGCTTCTGTGTAACAGATGAGTGTAAAACTTAGCAGCTCAAAGCAACAAGTGTTTCTTATCTCAGAGTGTCTGGGGGTCAGGAATCCGGTACAATGTGGCCAGTGCATTGCGATCAAGCTGCCGGCCAGCGTGGTGGTCTCCTCTGAAGGCTCCATTCCGAAGCTCACTCAGGTGGTTGCGGGCAGGATTCTGTTCCTTGTAGGTGGTCAGCGTGAGGGCTGCAGGCCTCCCTCGGTTCCTTGTCATGGGGGTGGGGGGAGGGTTCTCTTCCAACACAGAATCTCACTCCATTAAAATCCAGCAGGAGGAGGAGTCTGCTAGCCAGATGGAAGTCACAGTGTTTTGCAACCTAAGCACAGACGTCACGTGCTGTCCGTTGCGACGGTCCAGCCATTCCCAAGGGGAGGGGATTATGCGAGAGGGGGATACCCGAAGGGTGTCCCTGGGGCCAGTATGTAGTCGGCTGCCACATTTTGCCTGAAACTCTGTTTCTGTCCTCATTATAGTCTACACAAAGTTATAATAATAGGATCATGATGACTACCACTAACAACCACTGGCCCCTAGTGATTAGCCCCTTATGTGTTCATAGTGCTGGGTGTGTAATTTTATCTTCTCCGTGATGCTTACAAGGTATTGTTACGATTATCCCCATTTTGCACAAGAAAGTACCAACAGAGAAGCCGAATCATGGCCCCGGGTTTCTCCGGGCGGGGGGGCCGGGATTGAAACCTCATGTCACCTGCCAAAGCCACAGTTGTCACTCCAGTGGTGACTGGAGTGGGCACCATGCTCACGTGGATTCTCTGTTTTGACCAGCCGGAGGCGTGTGGGGGTCATTCTGCGGCTCGTGCAACCATCCCGAGGCTGTCACAATGTCGGTTATCTGGTTTTTGCCCCATAAGTGTGTTGAATTGGAATGGATTTGGTTGAATTGTCAGTGAATTGCTTGTAGCTGTGAAGGTGTAGATGGATTAACTTCCTCCTAACAAGGGCTGTTTGTCTAGCGCTTCATCATTTTGGTGACTTTTTCTTCTCTTTCTTTTTCTTTTCCTAGTGGGGTGGCAGGGGGATGTTCTTCCTGCCCTACGTCCCAGCTTTATTGGGGTATAACTGACGAGTCAAATTGTATACATCTGAAATGGAAACGTGATGATTTCATATGCATACAGATTATGAAATGATGATCACAAATCAGTTAATTAACACACTCATCAACTCACCTATTATTCACCATGTTTTGGTGTGTGGTGAGAATGTTTACGATCTACTGTTGAAGGCCGTAGCAAGTATACAGCACGGTATTATTAAGTGTGGTCTCCATGCTGTCCACCGGGTCCGCGGAACGTGGTCATCGTAAAACTGAACACGTGTCCCTTGGACCAACCTCCCCCCGTGTCTCTGCCCCCAGCGAGCGTGTTCCGTTCTGCATCTGTGAGTTTGACCTCTTTTCTTTTTTCAAGATTCCACATTGCTTTTCTTTTTTTTTTTTTTAAGATTTTATCTATTTATTTGACAGAGAGAGACAGCGAGAGAGGGAACACAAGCAGTGGGGAGAAGGAGAGGGAGAAGCAGGCTTCCCGTGGAGCAGGGAGCCCGACGCGGGGCTCGATCCCAGGACCCTGGGACCATGACCCGAGCCGGAGGCAGACGCCTAACGACTGAGCCCCCCCGCCCCCCACATTTCTTTTCATACTGCATTTGTCTCTCTGTGTGACATCACATCCCCCCAGTTCATTGCTGTTGTAGCAAATGGCACTATTTTCTTCTTTTTACGGCTGAGTAATATTCCATTGTCTGTGTAGAGAATGTGTCTTCTCTGTCCGTCTGTCGGCAGATGCTTGGCTAGTTCCTGAGCCTTGGCTGCCGTGAGCTATGCAGAGCACACGGGAGTGCAGGGGTCGCTGAGGTCCCGGTTGTGTGGAAACCCTTTATTTCCACCATGTGTGCTGACCGCCCATGGCACAGACAGGATCGCAGCGAATGGTGGATGAGCCCGAGGCACAGGCAGCTGGTGCTTTGCGCCCAAGACCTCGTGGCCGGTGGCCTGAACAGGGACAAAACCCCCGACTCGTAATTCTCCACACATTCCCCTACTTGCCGACAGGCAGGGAGAAAACGCCAACAAAGGGAGAATTGAGGGCCGCGTTAGGGATGAGCACGTTGCTGCAGTCAGAACCACGGGTCCCTGCGTGGTTGTCTTTAGAGGACGGGAGGAGTGGGGGGCAGAGTTCGCTTTTCTGAGAAGGGAGGATGCTTGAGAGGGAGAGGGATGCAAGAGGGGGGAGCGGAAGTAGGTCTGGACAGAGAGGAAGCTGCTGCTTCGGGTCACTGACGCATGAGGGTAAGGATCCTGTGATCTGGGTTCCTAAAGGCAGCGGACAAGATGAGCGTTGGGAGATGGGTCTCTCCTGGTGAACAGGGAAGCTGGTACATGGCACACACACCAGTGACAGACGGGAGGCAGGGAAAGCCAGGGAAGGAGCTATGCTCAGGGCCTTTCTCTTCGAAGACCCTTCCCGAGATGGGTACCCACGTACACGGGAGTTGAAAGGCTTCGGTAAGTGTTGGGGGCCTCTCCTGGCCGAGGAGCATCATCTGTCAGCATTGAAAATGTACTCGTGGGTCCAAGGGAGAAATTCACGGTTACTCGGGTGGGTGGCCGTTTCCGAATCCTTCCGTAGACGCCAAGCTGCTTGCGAGGGACAGCAGAGGGGGTGAGTGGAAGGTGCAGGATGCAGAGATGTTGCGGATGACTTTACAGATGCCGGGAAGGGTGGCGGATGACTTTACAGATGCAGGCAGGCAGGAACTCGGAGGCTGTCTGTGAGGGGTGGTTTTGCTTGTGGGGTGCCGCTGAGCATCGTCCAGTGACCAGCAAGCCCCACAGCGAGGACTTCTCCCATCTCGAGTGCCAGTCATGCCAAGGCTGGGAAACCCTGTTTTATGACAGCAGTAAGCTAACAACCAATCATCATTTATTTACGTAACAAATCATTAATAGTAGAAAAATACAATTAAAATAATAAGGGTGATGAGCGCCTGCTCCGGGTATTTCTTCACAGAGCTGACTCGGTAGAGAACTAGGCAAAGCACGTAGGGTGCCTGCATGCACTCAGAAACCTGGGGTTTTGAGGTAAGAAGTTGTATTTATTTATTTTCTACATGAAGCGAAGCGTGAAAAGACTAAGGAGTTGGAAGCACGTGACCGCAGGATTGTGGCTGTCGGCTCCTCTGGGTGTGAACGCCCCCCGTGGCGTCCTCGTGGGGACGGGAGGTTAGTGAGCGTGCTCTTTTATATGTCGCTGGTATTAGTTATGGCTTTGCAAGGCGTTCAGCTCACTTAGGGACCCCCGCCGTGCCAACCCTCCGCATTCCGTGGGCATCCCTAATGGGGGATCTTCCGTCATCCTCAAAGCTCTCCTGTGTGTCAGTCCTCATGCTGACAGATGGATGCTAATTTTGGAATCCTTCTATTACCCATAAATCCTTCCAACCATCTAAAACACAGGGTACCGTCCTCGTTAATCTCCTCTCTGGTGGAGTTGGAGCGAGGTATTGTTAATGCAGCAGAGAGAGAATGTCAGCGCTTTGTCTCACGTGGCTGTCGTGGGTCTTTGTTTCCCCAGCCACTGCCATTGTGGGGGGTCCCCAGTGTGGTTAGGAAAGAGGGCATCTTTCCAGCCTCGTATCCGCACAAGTTGTCGTTGGTCGCTCATTGGCTCGGTCGCAGAGACCGCCTGACGTCAGAGGGTATGTTCAGAGAGGAGAGAGTCCTGCACGCCTCCCTGCTGCCCCCACGGGCCAGGGGGCCGGGCCTGTCCCTGGCCGGGTAGCCTGGTCAACAGCACCCCCACCGTAGCCCCCGCCTCAGCTCTGGCTCTGAACGGACAGGAACACAGGCTTGGGGCTGAGAACCACTCGGACGGGGAGCGGAGTGGGGAGGGAGGCAGACGCCAGATGAAGTGGGACGCCGACATCTGCCCACAGAGCAGAGAATGTGATTCCAAGGAGGTCAGGCTTCTGGTTCCAGTGGGACAGGGACACTGACCCCCACGCCCTGTCCAAGAGAGGGCTAGACAAGGGTGGAAGATGGCAGAGCAGGAGCGGGGTTAGCCGAAGGCAGGAAGGGAGTCCCTCCCTGTCTGTGGACGCAGAAGCCAGCAGGAAGACTGAACTTAGCATCCCAGGACCCAGAAAGGGCCAGAAAGCAGAAGCTCCAGGTCGTTGTGAAGATGGGGTCAGGAGTGAGGAGGGAAGCCTGAGGATGGCTTGCACATCTCTGTGGAAGATTGGATCTCTAGGTCCCCCGTCCGAAGGCTACGGACCTGGCAGGGCCCCCTTGTCAGCCAGGCCCTGGAGGGAAAAGGCTGGTCATTGGAGAAAGTGCGTCAGGGAGGCTCTGAGCTCGGGGCTTCAGGCCCAGCTGGGACACAGGGAAACGGGGGTCGGATCGAGGCACAGTCATCAATGTCCGTGTTGGGAAGGGAGGGCAGCCAACCACTCGCCCCACTGCAGTCGCAGAAGGTGGCCCGCCAGAGGGACCCGGCCCCAAGCAGAGATTGAGGGGTGCTCCGTGGAGACACAGGTCCGAAGAAGAGGCTCCCAGGTCCTGACAGCTCATCCTACCCACACACACACAGGCAGGCCTTCCATCCGGCTTCCCGTGTCCTCCCCTTCAAGGGGAGCAGACCACCAGGAACCCCGGGTATCTGCGAGCAAAGTCTCTAACATGACGCAGCCCAAAACATGGACACCAGTACGTGGCAGGGACTGTTCTGTGTTGTAGGATGGAGCAGTGAACGGAGACACCGCATACAATACACCTGGTTCGTATTCTGCGTGAATCCGTTTCCCTTGATACTGTAACAAACTACCACCATCCTAGAGGTTTAAAGCCACGCTAATTCATTTATGCTAATGTTCTGGAGATGGGAAGTCTGGAGGGAGTCTTATGGGGTTGAAATGAGGCTGTCAGCGGGCTCCTCTGGGACTTCCGGCTTTAGCGGCTTCTAGAAGGCCGGCCCCTGCACTCCTGGGCTCCTGGCCCCGCATTACGTTACCTTTTACCTTGCTTTGCTCACCGCGGACCCCTCCTTTGGTCCTGTCACCTACCAAATGCCCCACTGCCTCCCGTTTGTGAGGACACTTACGAGTGTGTTGGGCCCAACTGGACGATCCAGGCTCATCTCCCTGTTGCAAGATCTGGAATGCCGTGTGCAGAGGCCCCACCGTCTGGAACGTCACGTGCTGACCGCTTGCAGGGATAAGGGTGTGGATGTCACCCAGTGTGAGTGTGTGTTGTGATGACGCTGTGGGTTCCCTACGTTGGGTGCATTTGCTCTAAGCGATTATCCGGCACCTGGGCCTGCAGCCTCAGCGCCATTGAACCTGGTGCTCCTTGAGTTTGGAAATATATACCTGTGTTTCCCTTAAAAAAAAAAAAAAAAAAAAAAAGATAATTTTTAGAAAAGAGATGAACTTTGGAGTGCCAGTCGATCCAGGGCTCAAACGGAGAACTTCTAGCGAATTATGGAGCTGGCCCCCCAGGAAGAGGTGGCCCGTGATCGTGTTTGCATTTTCCCAAACAGAGCGTATGTTTTTGCGTTGGGAAGGAATGGGAGGTCGTTGCTGTCCTTGGAGGAAGAAATGCTTGCTTTGGAAACAAAAGCATCAGGTTCCTTGCCCGGCGATGCGTTGGGGTGTGTTTGGAGCACCTATTGTGTGGGGCGGACGGGTTGGGGGACGGTCCCACAGAAGGAGATGGTGCGCCACCCGCTGGTGTCCTTCACGTCCGTCTGTGTGCTTGGCCTTTGCAGGAAGATGAAGATCCGTCTCCTCCTGCTGTTGCTCCTGGGTGAGGCCCACAGCCACGCAGCCTCAAGGCCCAACTTCGTCCTGCTGATGGCCGACGACCTTGGCATCGGAGATCCTGGTTGCTATGGGAACGAGACGCTCAGGTGCGCCTGCTGCGTGAAGAGCTGGACGGCAGGGACGTGAGCTCACGCGCACAGAGCGCAGAACGCCCACACGTGTCAGAGCCCTTCCGGGCGCACAGGTGCATGTGTGGCTTTACGGAGACGCACATGCGTAGGGGCGTGAGGAAGGCGGGTGGGACGCGATCGGGTCGCATGAGGTAAACCCAGGGGGGCCGCGAGCAAGGTCTTCCTAAGGACTCTTCCTTACTCAGACATCCTGTACTGCTTTCCACCCGTCCCCTCCTTTCCCTGTTCCATTGCTCCCACTCTTTGAGGCCAGTTTGTCTGTTGGGCACTGGCTCCCCCCCGCCACGGCCCCCGTCCCTGCTGACCAGCTCCATGCCTTCTTGCTGTCACCATGAGCAGCCAGCCTGGCCAGGGACAGGTGGCACAGGACAGATGCCAGGTGGGAAGCCTGCACAAGTTCCCAAGCTCCAGGGGTCACCACAATGCGGGGAGACGCGCGCGCCCCGCACCACACTGCAGCTCGGAACAGGGTGGCGTGGCTCTGTGTCAGGTCAAACAGCAAGTGGGCGTCTGGTTCTTTTGCGGAGAGCGCGGCGTGCACGTGTGTGTCCATCCCGAGCTGAAGCTTTGCATCAGACGCTGTTTGTCGTGTTTGGAATGTGTGCTCGCCTACATTGGTGAGACCTTGGAACACACAGACAAGGATGAGATTTCAGCTGGCCGCATAGGTTTCCCGCCCCACCTTTGGCCTCATTAGATCTTACTTTTGGACGCTTCTCGTACCTCTGTTGCTACTAATCTAGTTCTTCTTATCAGAGTCGTGATCATTTCTTAAGTTTTGTTTATGATTTTTTCACTTTTTTATTTTATCGTTTATTTATTTTTATTTAAAATCAATTAATTAACATACAGCGTATTATTAGCTTCAGGGGTAGTAGTTTCTTTTTTAAGATTTTATGTATTTATTTATTTGACACAGAGAGAGAGTACAAGCTGGGGGGAGGGGCAGACAGAGAGAATCAGAGAAACAGACTCCCCGTTGAGCAAGGAGCCCAACGCGGGGCTCAATCCCAGGACCCTGGGATCATGTCCTGAGCCAAGGCAGACGCTCAACTGACTGAGCCACCCAGGTGCCCCTCAGGGGTAGTATTTAGTGACTCATCAGTTGCATATAACACCCAGTGCTCATCACATCCCATGCCCTCCTTAATGCCCGTCACCCAACTACCCCATCCCTCCACCGACCTCCCCTCCGGCAACCCGCAGTTTGTCTTTCCTAGACTGAAGAGTCTCTTACGGTTTGTCTCCCTCTCTGATTACATCTTATTTTATTTTTCCTTCCCTTCCCCTACGTTCATCTGTTTTGTTTCTTAAATTCCACAGTGGAATATTACTCAGCCATCAAAAAGAATGAAATCTTGCCCATTTGCAATGATGTGGATAGAACTAAAGAGTATTATGCTAAGTGAAATCAGTCAGTCAGAGAAAGACAAATATTGTATGATTTTTAATATTATATGTATTCCTGAATTTCACTGAGATAATAGATAACCTTTCCTACTCAGGTGTTTTAATCAAAATATTTACAGTCAAGTTTTAACATTCCATTTCTACCAGATCTCAAAAGGAAAAAAAAAAAAAAACTGTACACAATCACAATGAAGAATTCATGTCACAACGTACCCCACATCTGTCTTGTTCCATACTGGATTCCAATTCTTTGTGAATTTCATTTTTCATTTTATATTTTGTTGGCTCACACCCCAAAGTAGTCAGATGTTTCAGTGGGCCAGTCTAGGCACGAGGAGATTTAAGTCAGGTACACATATTTGGTCTTCTAAACCTTCTCGATCTTGTGATGGAAGGCAGAAGCACCGTGGAAATGTCGACTGTGAAATGCATACCCTAAATTCATGGATGGGAGAGCAGGTGGACATGAGCAATGCAGTGAAATGACCTTCACCTTCAAGCTGTGCATTGGCAAGGGCTAGTCTGTGTGGGTACTGGAGCAGGGCCTGCAGGCCATGATGAACAAGATGCGTGCTCCAGCCTCTGGGCCTCTGTGTAGGAGGAAGCAGTTAGCTGTGCCTTCCCTTTATAGTGAGGAGCTGCTGTGTCTTACCCATGGACCAGGCCCCATCACGGGACAAGGTTGGTGGTAGGAGGCCCACAAGAATCCCGTCTCTGCCAGGATCTGAAGGATGGAAGCTAGCCAGGCTGGCAGACAGGCAGGGGCTGCGTTCCCAGTGGGGGCTGTGGGATGAGAGCTCAGCGTGGTCCCAGAGCTGGAAGAGGTTCATTTCTGAATGCCTGGCAAGTGTGGCATGACGCCCCGACAGGATGGGCCAGTCCGTTCCCAGGGCAGAGGCACCAGAATGCATCACCCGTCCTTCTGGGAGTTTCCCTGGATGACTGAGAGGCGACCCACTAGAAAATGCACAGTGGAAACTGCGTGTTTCAAGGTCATCATGAATGACATGAGTCTTCTGTTCTAGGACGCCCAATATTGACCAGTTGGCTGAAGGAGGAGTGAAGCTCACTCACCACCTGGCAGCTTCGCCCCTGTGCACACCAAGTAGGGCAGCGTTCATGACAGGCCGGTACCCCATCCGATCAGGTAACCCCCGGGCTCCATAGCCATGGCTCTTGTCCTCTTGGGGGCATCCTCGACCTCCTCTTTCAATAGATCTTTTGTCCTGCTTCAGGAATGGCATCTCAGTCCCTCATGGGGGTGTTTATCTTCTCGGCCTCTTCTGGAGGACTTCCCACCAGTGAGATTACCTTTGCCAAGCTTCTCAAGAATCAAGGCTATTCAACCGCTCTGATAGGTATGGGCAGCTAAGGAGGGGGAGTCGAGGGCCTGGGCAGGGCGAGAGGGCGAGGGCATGATAACTGCCTTCTTAAGGATGACATCACTGATAACTGTTTGCACAACTTCACATGGGAAGAAATGATTTCGATTCTAAATTAAAGTACAGTGCACCTATCTGGGCTATTTGAAAGTAACGATATGTGTCGTTTTGTGTGTGTGTGTGTGTGTGTGTGTCTGTGTGTCTGTGTGTGTGTGTGTGTGTGTGTATGGATGAATGGATAGATAGTTAAACAGATGAGATTGATATATAATGATGGATGGATAGATGGATGGACTGATGGATGTATGGATATATGGAAAGACAGATGACATAGGTGATAGAGGCAGGAATGGATACATCAGTAGATGAAATGGATAATGGATGGATGATGGATGGATGGATGGATGGATCATGGCCGGTTGGATGGATGGATGAATGGTGGATGGATGCATGATGAATGGATGAATGGATGATGGATGGATGCATGGGTGGATGAATGGGTGATGGTTAAATGGATGGATGGATGAATGGATGATGGTTAAATGGATGGATGGATGGAGGATGGTTTGGTGATGGTGAAATGGATGGATGGATGGATGACGGTTGGATGGATGAATAGTGAATGGATGAATAATAAGTGGATGGATGGATGATGGATGCATGGATGGATGATGGGTGTGTGATGGGTGGATGGGTGGTAGATGGATGCATGGAGGATGGGCAGTTGGATAAATGGGTAATGGATGGATGGACGGATGAGACACAGCGATGAGACAGATGATAGCAAATAGACTGATAAATAGATAACTGTGAATAGCCATACAGCACACAAAACTACATATAAACACTATGCTGTTGAACATTTTCATTTTATATATTAATACTAAAATCATGTCAGACTCTGTCTCAGTTGACATTCTCATTGATTTTATTCAATTGATAGGAATGATCCATTCTCCCTTTTTACTTGATAAGCATAGGTCTATGTGGGTCATCAGATGAATCTTAAAATCTCTCAAAGAAGCAAAATGACCATTCTCTTTCCTCCCACCTCTTGTCATAAAACCATCATCATGTTTTTCTTTTGTGAGGCACTCACTACTTTAGTGGTGTAATTAACATTTTATAAGAAATGTTCATAGATGTTTAAAATAATTGCTGAGTTGTGAGTGTGATTTCCTCATGCTTCAGGGATAGTTTTTTGAGAAAGGATTCATTTTCACTTTTAATATTCAAGGGACCAAACCAAGTTGGTTCTACGACTTTAATTTTAAGGAAATGTCTTTTAAAAAACAATTGTGTGTTTCTATGTATTTTTGTCATCTGCCTATTGATTATGTCAGGTGTTTGCCTTTTGTTTTATTTCGTTATTTTCAGCACTAAGTTATTGTTTTCTGGTAGAGTGAGTGGTTAATGCCCTGGTGTTTGTGGAAAAGGAAGAGAAACACCGTGGGGTTCTACAGAGTAGGAGTTTGGCTAATAAATGTGCAGAGCGGTCCCACTTTTCCGTGTGTGGGAATCAGAAGCTGACATTCAGGTGGGAGTGTTTGTTGGGTCTAAATGTATCATCCATTTGTCTTCTCAGGCAAGTGGCACCTTGGGACAAACTGTCACAACAAGACAGACTTTTGTCACCACCCCTTGAGCCACGGCTTTGACTATTTCCATGGGATCCCCATGACCAACTTGAGGGACTGCAAGCCCGGAGAAGGCAGCGTCTTCACTGGAGGCATCAGGGCACTGGTCTTCATCCCCCTTCAGATCATTGCGATCACACTCCTCACCTTGGCGGTGGTCAAGTGCCTGGGGCTGGTGCATGTGCCCCCCGGGATCTTCGTCTGCCTTCTCTGCCTGGCCGCCATGATACTCGGCCTTCTGGTGTGCTTCCTGCATTACTTCCGGCCCCTGAACTGCTTCCTGATGAGGAACCATGAGATCACCCAGCAGCCCATATCCTATGACAACCTCATGCAGAGGCTGACGGCGGACGCGGCCCAGTTCATACAACGGTTGGTATCTCCTTTTATCCGGATGCTGCCTGTTGCCACTTGGTGCTTGGTGATTTCCATGGAGGCTGGAGAAACAGGGTGGTCCTTCTAGCCACGTTTCCCCTTCTCAGCTGCGGAGATTTCTCCAACCAGGCTCTCGGGAGGAGGGGTGTGCACCGTGGAATGGCACGTGCAAGGAAGTGTGATGGAGTGGGCTCTCATCCGAGGGGCTCTGCCAGGTGTCCCTTACATCCTGTGCTTCTGAAGCCAGGCCAAAACATGTCTCCCAGATGACCAAAGGAGCTTCAGGTGTAACCACGGTTGTTACTCTTGACTTGTGCATTGGGTGAGTATAGGTGTCCTTCTTGTGACAGAAACAACGTAGGGAAGTCCAAACAGTCTATGAAAATTTCTGAGCAGAACACGTGTATGAGGAGCCTGGGTGGAGCGAATGATCTCGTTTAGGTCGGTTAGGGCCCCTTGGGTGCACAGTGTTGAGGGCTGCAGTGAGCAAAGGGAACATCACCATCCACAGAGGGGTCGATGGCAGTCCCGAGTAGAGACTATCTCAAGAACACCTGCTGTCGAAACCAGACAAAACCATGTTGTTCCATTTGGAACTTTAGAGAAAGGTGGAAACAATCACGTGAAAATCAGACACCTGGTCTGTGTGGTCAGTTGCCAGGCACATGCTGAGAACATGAGTCTCTCAGGCACCAAAGACTGGAGACACCCATGGGTCCGAGCTAAAATGGCAGGAGGAAGGACATAATGCAGTTCTGGACAGAAGGAGGAGGGTTTTAAGCTGGTGGTCATGCTCCTGAGCTTCTGTGGTCATCACGGGCACATGGAGGTACCGTTGAGTCAGTGGTGCCTACCTAAAGCCTAACTGTTGGCCTACACAACCAGAGTGGCAACTGCTCAGGCTTTGTGTTAGCAGAACCCAGAGGTGGTGAGTACTGAGGATTGCCAGTCTTACCTCTCCGAGATTCCGACTGTGGTGTGCTGAGACGAGGCTGCATGCGCCCGGAGAGGGTCTAAACCCCACATCTCCTAGGACACTCGGAGCAGTAACTGGAGCATGGCTGGGTTTTTGCAAAAGTCACAACTGTTGTTACGCCTGTAGATTTTTCTACAAGGGGATGCTGCCTTGTGATCGGATGCAAAATCTCAGCACTTTATGAGGTCTATATTTCATATCGTCATCTAGTAAGATAGACAGAGACGGTTAATAGAAACAAGGTTCTCTTTGTTTTTTCTAGCAGAGTGATCACTTCTAATACTTTCCATCTTACTGCGCTGCGTTTTATTTTTTTTAAAAATCTCTCTGGCTGGGACAGTAAATTAATGTCATCACTCAAGAGTGGGGCACAGTCCGCGTGGCTAACGAAGCTCTTACCTCGTGGGTTAACCTCGCTGCGTTTTATAAGCAAGCTAACAGCCATTCCAAGATAGGATGGCTCCCCATAGGATTGTAGACCTGTCCGTCGAAGCTCAAAACCCAGCAGTGTGCTGTTTCCCAAATTTGCTAAAACAGCTGAACGCTCACCTATCGGCCTGCATCTACCAGCAATCTCTCAGAAACACATGGGAGGAGATGAACAATCCAGGGCCCCCTGAAAAAAGTCACAGGGTTCAGGAATCATCCTCGGTGTCCAGATGATTTCCTTCTCTCCAACATGCGGTATTTTGACAGAAATGATTGAATCTGTAGAGAATATGAATATTCAGATGATTACAAGGCATTTTAATGGGTTCCTCAGCACGTGACTTTGGGAGGGGACCGAAAGCAATTTGATTGTAAGGGCCTTGAAGCCTATGCAGTTGATCTTGATGATGTGGAGTTTCTGCAATTTTGCGGCAGAACTAGAGATTTAAGATGTTGTAGCAACACCACAGTTGAACCTTGTGGTTACTGAGTTAATACAGGAGGGTTTATTCTTCACAATAGATGGTTCCAGAGGAAATGCCTGTTGCCAATGTTGGCGCAGCACGTGCATGGTCGGAATTAGTGAAAATACCGCGTTTTTGTGTGCCGTGATGCTATTCACAGAAAGCTTTTTCCCCGCGTTACCTGAAGACGCAAAGATCGAAAGCATCTGGATAAAACCGTCCTTGGCTACATTTGTCGTCTTGTGCGATGCGTGACATCTGATTCAGTCCATGGGATAGCCATGAATCTTGAGAATCCCCCTCAATATGTCACCAAAGAAACGTAACAGTATTTGCAAAAAAATATTATTTTGAGGATCTGAAGACGCATTTATAAGTGTTGCGTCATTGACCGGCATATCCTGAATAACGTAGGCAGGTCTTTACCACCTTTGTGTGAGGAATGGATTCAGACTTAGGAGCAGAAGGAAAATGACCAAAAGCGATGACAGTGTTTGTGAAATTCGTGCATTAACATAAAAGACTGTTTGGGGGTGCACAGTTCCCATTGTATTCCTACGTCGAGAGTAGTGAGGAAGATGATTTAAACTCTTGCTTCTAAAATTTATCTTCTTTCTCTAAGCCTCGTCTCCGGAACGACTGATACTGCAGATGCTCACGTGAGGTTTGGAGTTGTGGATGGCAAGGGCGTGAGGCAAAGATGCTTCGTGGGTGGGTGATGCTCTCAAATGAGGTCTCTTTAGCCAAATTTGCTGCAAATGTGCCCCTGGAGTAAAGTACACTCTTCTGTGTTGAGGAGAACAGTGGTTTGGAATATATCACTGTGCACTCCATGGTGCCGCCTCCTAATTTACTCTTAGGGATAAAATTTATCTTGGGAAGTTGCTTCTAGGGGGAAGCTAGATAATTAGCTCACCACACCATATGTTATGAGCTGTATCGTAATGCAAGAGACAGGTCATCCTTAATGCAATTCAGTTGGCAAGAAGTCCGTGTTGCTCTTACAGGCAGGAATGAACTGTGGATTTCTAAGAGATTCCCAGCCCTCTCTCTGTGTCCCGAATGAAGGATCCCACAGCCATCCGGCTTGCTCCCTTGGCCATCGGTCTCTTCCGGGCTCTGTAAATCAGAGCCAGCTCGGGTGCACAGTGCAAATGGCGGCTCAGCTTGGGACATGTTCCAGTGTAAGTGACCCTTGTGGAGTGCTTGTGCGTGACCCGCCACGGACTGGAGATACACACGTCACCCGGGACACATTTCACCACACACATCGCCTCCTTCTCGTCACAAAACATCCATACGAGATGGGAAAAAGAGATGTCTTCTTGGGGAGGAATTCGAGGCTCCACACTTTGGAGTGGATAGCCAAAGCCCTATGGGTGATAGTACAACCTGGATCAAGAAGCACAGCACAATGCCCGTGAAGGTGGTTTTTCTCAGTCGGAGTGGACCGTGAAGACCCTGCCGACTTACCACTTAGGTCTGAGTACAGAGGAGGTGGAAGAAGACCAGGGAAATTTATAGATGGAAGCGGAAGAGTCCCGGTCCTCATGCCCCCAAACTAGAAGGCATCCTGGTAATTCTCACGGGAGCTCTGATGTCCGCATACTCATTACCATGGAGATGGTAATAAGCAGAATGATGCTTATTCTGAAAAGAAATCGGAGGCCGCACAGTAACAGGTGAATTCAGCGAGTTAATTTTATTCACAAAGTAGTTTTTCTTTCGCGTAAGTCAAGGCCACATTTTAGAAGGTTAATGGCAGTGGATAGAATGAGAGAGGCGTTTCACATCGTCCTTGGCAGAGCGAGGTGAACCTTGGTCGCTCTGCAGCACGAGGAGCCAGAAATGTTGGCCCCTTTCCTCCCCAGATACATCAAAAACAGGGCTTCATGGCTAGGAACAACATTTAAGTTGAAAGAAACCACTGTCTTTTTCTCTGCGAATATACAGATGTTCAGGCTGAAGAGGATGTTTTCAAGGACGATGGCTTTATACGCACCCGCGTGATTTGTGTAGTTTATGATCTCCAGTCACCGGATTCATAAGTTCCTGTGAACTTTACCGCAAGTGTTCTGTTGTCCAGGCCCCCACGTTCAACGCGTATTGAACAAATTCAGGATGTGTTCCATATGCATGGAACATATTCAGTGTCGGTGCGTGCGTATTCTAAGAGGTTGTCAGTAGAAGTGAGACAAATGCTAGTAACTTTCAGTTTACGCTAAGGATGGGACATCTCTTGGACCTTCAGCACTGAAGAGAACAAATCCACAATTTGGAAAAGAGCTACAGTTCTATTTTTAATCACTGACTTCCTGGAGTGATAAGATCTCGTTTTTGCGACTTTAACAAACCCCGATCCCTGACCGGTCCCCCAAGGGAAGTGAGCGCACCGTGGGAATGATGGAAAGTACGAGTCGTGGGGGACGTGGCGTTGCCGTGCAGAGATTATGCCCTTACTGGAGGGTTGTGATCATGAGCTCCCTCTGCCGTGTCTTGTGCTCTGTAGCTCTACAGGAAATCGAGACTCGCTCCTGCTAACGTGGTTGGTGTCACCATAATGCCCTAAGACCTGGGACAGCTGATGAATGTATCATCGGAAGACCCGACCTTTTATCCTGTTCTGCTGCCATTGATGTTTGGCACCATTGGAATCCTGAAATGCACTTACAGGGTACCTTCAACCTAGCCTTTGACATCTGCAGCCAGACCTTGGTGTAAGTGGCCATAACGAATGGCTGTGATTTGGCCCAAAGCATGTTCCGAAGAAAGGGGTCGTGGGATGACTTTATTAGTTTCAGTAAGCGTTTAAGCCAGAGAGGGATGAGGTGATACTGATCTTTGATTCACGGTGAGAAAAGTGCATCAGATTAACAATTAAGGGCAGTACTACAGGGACACACGCACGTGTGTTCACCAGTGGAAAGGTTAAATAATTAAAGAATTGTCTTGCTCGGTAAGGACAGATGCCCCTTGATTGGCCTCTACCGTGCATGGGTCACCAGGAGACAGGTTGCAGAGTGGAGGGGATCTTTGGCTCTTTGGACAAGCCCCCATTCCAGGCCGAGCATGCCGCAAGCTCTATGCAGGTGTGGAGGGATGCTTGCTCTTCGTGATTCTGCCTCCCGATCCGTGTCATTCCTAACTGAACGGGGCGTGGATAAATCACTGTCAGACCCCCCTGTTTCCATCAAACACACAGATCTCTTTTATGCCCTAGGGTCGTGACCTAAACTGGAAATCGGGAAGCGTGAGCTTTTGGATGTCAGGCATGGGAGCGCACAGGTTCGCGGGGGTCCAGGCTGATGACGAAATCAGGGATGGGTGGTGTGGGTCTTGAGGCCCCAGGGAGAAAGCAGAAACGCCTGTTTGCGAGAGGGAACTATTTGGAGGAAACTTTCCAACGTTTTTGGTATTAGCTTTTTTTTTTTTTTTTTTTTTTTTTTTTTAGCCCTCAGAACCCCTGTTGAATGAATGAATTGCTGTCCTCTCTGCGCCTTAGCATAGACCCCAGTTTGACTCCATTCCCAGGTTCATCTGTTCATGTCCTTCGTGGGCCTCTCTCCCCATCCCCAGGCTGAGCGTGAACCTCAAGAGTAGACCATCTGTGTGGTATTGTCTGTCTGAATCAGGACAGTTATTCCTAGCAGGACAGATTTACTCTGATGGGGTGGATATATTCTCCTGTTCTTTTCTTTTTTTCCCTTGGAGGGTCCATCTAAGGAGGCTCTCTGCACCCTTTTAGGGTGCTCTTCTAGTGACCGCAAGGACACGTGATTGATTTTCCAAAGGCACCTTGGAAAAGCCATCTCCTTCCTCAGAATCTCATTTCCTATTACAACAGTTCTAATTGTTTCTTAGTTCCTATTACCTAAACTACAGGGAAACTATCTATCTATCTATCTATCTGTCTATCTATCTATCTATCTGTCTATCTATTTTCTGCATATGCTCGGTATCTTGCACTCTCTGGGTTCAGGAAATGAATGAATGCATGCTAGGAAATTTACAACCAGAACCAGCAAAGGATCTCTCCTGCACCTGCTGTATGGTGGGGCATGTGGGTGACTTCAGGTATTTGTAGTCAGATCACAGTGGGTTTGGGGAGGGGGCATCACAGGTGGTGATCGATGGGTTCAGAGTCCAGCATCCTTGGTGGCTAAAAAGCCCTCGAATCTAACGTGAGACTACGGAGCCACAGACAAAGCTGAGCATGCACAATCCTTGCACAGAGATCCAGCGTAAGCAAAGACTGAAATCAGGCCGCTTTTTATTTTTACTTTTTTATTTTTTTAGTATTTTATTTATTTATTTGACAGAGAGCACAAGCATGGGGAGCGGCAGAGGGAGAAATGGGCTCCCCGCGGAGCAGGGAGCCCGATGCGGGGCTTGATCCCAGGACCCTGGGACCACTGAGCCACACCCAGGTGCCCCTCAGGCCACTTTTTTAAAACTCTGCTTACACAGATTGGCTTTTTAGACCAGGGTGTCCATTTCATCTTTTTTGGGGAGGAGAGGGTTGCTTTCTTACTTTTCTTCTCTTTGTTTTTATTTTTAAGATGTCTCTCCATTTTTCTGTGGCTCCAAGAGTAACATGTGAGACTCTAAAAAATTAAAGAAGAATAAAAGTGTCGAAAGTAAGAAGTTGAAATCGTTGTGGTCTTCACTCCTTCACACTAACGACTTGCCTCCCCCAACCCAAGATGTAGCAAAGGCCGTGATGGTGGTATCTTTCTGGGCTTCTTTGCACATCTGTGGGCTTTCATTTTAGTTTAGTTTTAAAAGATTTATGTATTTCTTTTAGAGAGAGAGAGTGACTGGGGGAAAGGGACAGAGGGAGATAATCTCAAGCAGACTTTGTGCTGAGCACAGAGCCCATACTGGGGCTTGATCTAACAGCCCCGAGGTCGCGACCTGAGCTGAAACCAACAGTCAGATGCTCAACTGACTGAGCCACCGAGGTGCGCCGGTGGGATTTTAGTTTAAAGATTATTTTGATTTGGGGGCACCTGGCTGGTTCAGTCGGTAGAGCATGCGACTGTTGATCTTGGGGTTGTGCTTTCGAGCCCTACATTGGGTTTAAAGATGACATAAAATATTTTTTAAAAAATTCGGATTGGGGACGCCTGGGTGGCTCAGTCAGTTAAACGTCTGCCTTCAGCTCAGGTTGTGATCCCAGGGTCCTGGAATCGAGTCCCGCATCGGGCTCCCTGCTCAGCCAGGAGTCTTCTCCCTCTCCCTCTGCCTGCCGCTCCCCCTGCTTGTGCTCGCTCGCTCTCTAATAAATAAAATGTTTAAAAAATATTCTGATTTATTGAATGAATAATTTGGGGGGCTCTGTGTAATAGAACTTGTGCTTCTAGCTCAGCAGGTGCATAGCCAGGACAGGTGTCTGCCATTGTCAACTGTGTGAGTATGCACAGGGATAGGCTGGACACCAATGTGTTTGCAGAGAGCCTTCGGGGGCGCTGACCTGCTGCACGAACCCCTGGAATCTGCCTCTCTCCAGGAACAAGTTCTGACCCTGCCAGCTTCAGATGCAGTCTGGTGGCAGGACCCGGCAGAGCTTACCTTTAGGTTTGAGTCGCTAGGACCGTGTCAGCCGGATGTACTCTCAGTGGATGCGCAGTGCGTGGACAGAACAAAGAAATAGCCGGGTTGTGTGCACATCGGTGTGGTGTTCACAGTGGTGGCCGACGCCGGTCAAGTTGGGACCTTGGTGGCATAGTAACAGTCAAGCCCTCGGATGAGGGATGTTCTGTTCGAGAGCTTCGTGGCAGATAGGAAAAAAAAAATAATGGCTTCACCATCCCCTTGCGTATGTGTTCAGTCTGCGTTCATAGGACATCAGTCTTGTGATCCTCTGAAATGATGACAGGTTGCTGGGAAGCAGCTTCCTTCGGCATTTTTCACAAATAGCGCAAAGGCACGGAGCAGCAGAAAGTTCAGTCTTTTCCCACAGCTTGCAACACAGTGGCAATAAATTTCCGAAAGCGTTGTTTACTGAATAGCTCTGGTGAATAACGTAGGACTTGAGCTGTTCGTGGGAAATCTCCCGCCCACCGACTCGATGAAGTGTCATGGAGTTTTCAAGGTCGTAGGAAAGGGAGACCCAGACCTCCTCCATGAGCCTGCCCTGCTCTCTGCATCGGGAAGGATATTGCTCAGCGAGAATTCCCTCACCAGAGAGCAGGCTGTGTCTGTCAGTCACAGCCCAGGGTGTGTGCAAGGCTGCCAAGGATTTATGGGTGTGTAGCCCACGTTCCCGTGCACCGTCCACCAGACCTGTGTTTCTGGACGGTCAGTCTTTGCCATGCAGTCCTCCGCAAGCTGATACGCGTCTCTGCATTTTCCAGGATTGTTGGTGTATCTAAAACCTCGTCGCTGTGCTTGGACTCCCAGGACCTTGGCTGGTACCCACAGTGTCTAGCCGGCTCAATGAAAAACGGCTCTGTAGACAGGTGATGGAAATGAGCATTCTATAAATACGCACAGTGTCAGGATGAACGCAGGAACGGCCTTCTCCCCTTCCGCGGAGGGTCTGCGTACGTTGCAGGACAGGAGTCCCACTCTGCGGCTCGGCTTGAGCTCCCCTACTGGCCTGACGGCTCTCAAATACCATGGTTCATGAACGGTGTTTATGTCAGGCTCCCTCGTTTGCTTGGTGGGTGGACTTGGTCATCTCTTTGTTCGTTCTGGGCTCACATTTCAAAATGCCTCCAACTTGGGATCCTGCCAGGGAGGCCGATGGCGGGCTCTTTCTTCTTCATCTTCTGTTTATTATTTTTTCAGAAGCTCTTGGGCACAGGACGCCTCTTCGTTCTCAGCACATTCTCTCAAGTCACATGCCGTATCACCAGCTCTGATCACATACATGCTCAGAAGGTTGAATTTTTAAGCCACCCGATCTATTTTCCTTAAATCTAGAAATAAGCGGGAGAGCAGAGGACGTTGACGTTGTAACCGTAGGTCATGTAACTGTCTATTTGGGAACAGTGTCACTGCATGTTGATTTGGGGGAATCTAAGCCGGTTTTTAGAGCCGTCGTCTTGCTTCTTGAGAAGCAGCTGCCTTGTGTCCAGGTGTGAGTAAACCTCCCACAGCATGACTTGGTTGGGGGCCACACCGGCTGGCCTCCTGTAGGGCAGAGGTCCGTGCCCTATCACGGCTTAGCGTCACATCTCCCAGGGTCTTGGAGGGCATCTGCACTTAGAAGCGCCCAGAGCGATGCGTCGCATGCAGACCATCAGCTCGGATGACAACCCCATTGGGTCCATCTGAACGTGAACACATCTTCTTTCCTTTCTGAAAATTAATGGGGACAGGTCATGGTTGACTAGCTGTCTCGGGTTTGGATTCTCATGCAAATTCTACTTTATGTGGCGATGTGGCATAGACTCCATGCAAGGTTTTTGCTTGTTTGCTGGTTGGGTTTTGGTGGAGTATTTTTTCTTTGTTTGTTTGTTTTTGGTCTTTTCTAGTTTGTTGTGAAACAATAACAGTGTCGCTTCCTTGTATATTCCTGTAAAAAGGGAAAGCAACAGAATTCAGCACAAGCCCTATAACTCTAAGGCGCCATACAGATGATTCACAGTAACTGGCTCAATTTGATCTTGATTCAGCCGGGACCTGGCTCATTCAAAGTTGATGTTTTAGGCTTATGTTCTGTTTCAGAAGGCAAGGGGAACATCAGTGCAAGGAACAGCCTTCCATGTAAAGTGTGATAAGTGGCAGATCTGAGGACTGTGACCCTGTAAGGTGCTATATGGCCTGGACGAACCCAAGCTATATGCACACGAATGCATTAAAAATGCATTTAGCAAAGCGTGCATTCATTTATCAGAGCTTAGCTTGTTAGCGTTGCGATACCCAGTTCAAACTTTGAAATGTTTTCATTATCTCACGATAACGACTTGAGGAACTAAATAAATACGTAAAAGCATCATTGATTTCATAAAGTAGATTATTTCTTGAGAGCTCTTGCTGTCTGGCAAAGATGATGAACGGAGGGGAGAGTCCCTTCGAAATGATCAGAGATTTCTGACTTAAGAGCTTATATGTTATGTACATGTATGCCTATACCAATAGGTGTATATTTGTACATGTATATATGTCCCTATTCTAGTAATATATAGGTGTGTATGTGTACAGATTTACGCAGCTATGCTGATATATATAAATATATGTTTCTATATATATACACCCATACTAATAACAGGTGTAGGTGTATGCACGTACACATATATACTGATATATAGATGTATTTGTATGTGTGTATGTACATTGCACTGATGCATCTCTGCAGTGCTCGGGAGTCCTGGGTAGACCCGCGGAAGCTGGGAGAGCTGATGCAGGGTTTCATTGACTAACAGAGTTTACTGAGCTTACGCTCCTTGGCAGTCACTGTGCTGGGCCCTGCCGCCCCGAGATGTCTGTGACATGCCCCAGCTCGTGGTCTGGTGGGACAAGGAAAGCACGTAAGGGATTCGTTGGGTAGTGCACCAGATGCTCTAGTAGAAGTGGCATTGGGCCACCCATCTATTCGTTATTCACTCCATTTGTGCCCCAGCAGCCTTCAAAAGGGCACTTAGGCGATGGTCCTGTTTAGACAGAAAGGCATTTCCGACGCTTTCCTGGACAAATGTGAAATTTGAACCAGTAACGTAAAACCAAAGTGCATCAACTAAGTGCGTTTCTGAGATTGGCACAATGCCAAGAGGAGGGGATGTAAGTTGTTGACCCCTCTCAGCAGACCTGGGCGAAAACCCCCAGACCTTCCGACACTCACCAGGCACATGACTGTTGTCACAAGGCCCACCTATTGACAATGAGTTACAACTCTCCCCCAGCTGTGTGTTCTCACCCATTACAACACAGGATGTTTTGATACATTCTGACTTAAGAAAGGCTTTTGCAATAACTTGAGACTCTATAGATCGGGGCTAGTTCAAAGAATGTTCCATGTAACTTCCAAAACGTCACTGTTGACAGTTGAGCAATTATTCCAGGAGACTTGCTGGGTCGTAGAAGGTGGGCAATATGGCGGAACAGTTGAGTTGGCATTAGGTGGGTAGATAGGTGTTGCCGTAAGAAGTCAAGTCAAGAAATGGGTGTTTACTAGGCAGTAGCTTGTGTGTGTGTGTGTGTGTGTGTGTGTGTGTGTGTGTACATATTCCAAAGAGAATACGCGTTTGAAGGCCCATGACTTCCTACTAATCACCATATAGAGAAGGAAGAATAGAGTTCGAGGACAAAGTAGGCCATTCCCACGACATTCCTTCCAGAGTTGTGTCCTCAGGGAATGTGTCGAGAACGTAGCACTTGAGTCTGCTGACCCGGACACGGGGACCACAAGTCTTCTCCTCATAGGCACGCTGTGGACACTTCCATTTCTCCAAATAAAAGTGATGTCTCCAGTATTAGACATCACCTGGTGGTGCTTTCTGACTTTTCAGATGGCATCACGTCATACTAGTTTCATGGTGGTGGGAACGGAGGTGCACATGCTCATAGTGCTCTGAAATTCTCTCTTCTGGCAGGAACGCTGAGACGCCATTCCTGCTGGTCCTGTCATACCTCCACGTGCACACGGCCCTCTTCTCTTCCAAGGACTTCTCCGGCAAAAGCAAACACGGCGCGTACGGTGACGCTGTCGAGGAAATGGACTGGAGTGTTGGTATGTGTGTCTTTCTCTTCCGTGTGTGCTCACGGTGGGCCCGAGTCTTCTTCCTTCTCCCTCGCGTCCTGTGAATGTCCACCTCTGGGCTGCCTTTAGAGACAGCAGATGGGTTTCTGGGTTTTTGAAAAAGGTAATAAAACACTAAGTCAGAAAGATAAATGGAATATAAACAGCGTCTTCAGCCCCTAGTGCATGGTTGAGGCAGCAGGGGCTGCTCGCCAGGGGAAGACTGGGTCTGGGGGCCGATGAGCACAGATTAACGGAGAAAAGGAGCCGACGCACTGTTAGTCTTTGTCCTCGCGGGCCCTGTTAACAGTGGAATGTGCGCAGTGCTGTGTCTTCCGCAGTGCTGTTAGATAAGTGGCAGGTTTGGGGATGCAGAAGACCACGGGCGTGCACAGCCGTGGCACGCCGCCGCGGGTCCCCTGGCGATGCCCTTCTGTTTGGCGCCGGAACCCACTGTTTGCCTCTTTTAGGGCCGGTGCCATTGTTTTTCCAGAGGTGCTGGGAAGGCTTCTTATTTAAAAAAAAAAAAGTGTCCTCTCCACCTCCATGAGATCATCAGGACCCTGCTGTCTTCGCTTTTCTCTGGCAGAGCCGAGCGATGTCGGGTCTGTTCTGTAGCGTGCAGCGGAAGCAAAACAGGGGAACACCCAGGGGGCTCTGAACTCGTCCCTCCGCGCCTGTCTTTGCCGGTGACGCGTCTCTTGTGTGGACGTTGCTCAATCCCTGGGGACAAAAGGGCACACCATTGTCCAAATGTCACCAGTCCACAGGTTGCTTAGGATTGTCAGGTCTTTCTTTTCTTTTCCTTTCTTTTTTTTTTTTCGTTCTCTCATTCTTCCTCCTTTTCTTTGTGCACAAATTGACAGTTTTTTTTAACTCTTTCATCTAGATGTTTTGGAAATAACCTGATCATTGCCAAGGAGCACTTTTTTTTTTTTTTTTTTTTTTTTTTTGGTTGGTCAGTTGGTTTTAAGCTGCAAATGGGGATGCTCTTTGCCTACTCTGCCGATGACAAGAACAAGTTTCGGTTTGTGGCGTTTTGCTGAATCTCGGAAGCAGCGCCATCTTAAGAAACAAGAGGACACGACCCTTATGCTAGCTTCTGGCTCTCCATCTCCAGGGTCTGTGAATTGGAGAGATGTCTTAAGTTTCTAGGCTTCAGGTCTGTCCTCTTTGCATGAAGAATTCAGACGAGGCAAGTCCTCGGTGCCTTTCTTCTCCGAGGGTCTGTGATTCTGTAGAAGAACAGAAAGGGAGTCCCTGTGACACAACATGCCCCTTCGCGAAGTTTACAGAACAGGTGCACGTACTAGGGCTCTCCCGTACACCAGGATGAGCCTGCCTCTTTCCCTTCTTGCTTCTTTAAACGTTGCGTGTGAACCCCTGTACATTTTCCACACCTTCGCGGTGTGAGTCAGTAGAATATTTCATCTCCTTGATGAGCGTTGTGTTTTAGGTAACAGGTTTCTTAGACGCCTCCAAGTCTTCTGTGGGCTAGCACGTGAGCTCATGCTGGTATCATCAAGCGGACTGATTAATTTTTATTTCATCATCATGCCACACATGCGTCCCCTGAGTCATCAGCAAGTCTGACTTTCAGTGTCTTTCTACTCCGGGTCCCCTCCAGAACGAAACAGAGAGTGTTTTTATGTCCTTGAGATCTGCGTTAGAACCTGATGTCCCATTTGTAGATGATTCTGTGCTTTTCTTTCTGCCAGAAAATGAAATCGTCCCCCTAAGCCATGACATTAATTCCTCGGGATGTTTCTTCTGTTTTACCCATCCAGTACATCTGAGCGTTTCGAGGAACATCCCTTCTTTCCAAGAAAAGCCTTTCCTTACGAGGCTGAGGGGGACTGCAGTGTTCTCAATAATTACATAATAAAGTAAAATGGGGATATTTGCTTAAAAATGATACTTCCTGCAGGAGAGGCCCCTGAGAGAGGAGTGGAGAGCAGCAGAGGGCACATCTCAGCCATTCGGAGCATTTTCTTTCAAAATTGTTGGATGCTGCCTAATTATATGGAGCCTAACTTTCTCCACTGCAGGATTCTCTGCACCTAGAAAGGCATAGTCACAAGAAGCTCCTTTATTACTTAATTCTGCTCCAGGGCCATTCCCATGCCACGTCCTCGTGTTTATTGCCTTATTCCTAGCTGTGTGATGGCACTGTCTTGCATGGTTATAGTCACTGATGGAAGTGAGCAGGTAGCTTTGAAGTGAGGACCACAGAAGGGGTCCTGCCGAGACACCGTGTGGGTGGCTCACATCCTGGATCTAGAATCCCTCTATGTAACCCGCGGGGTGGTTAGCCTTCTTTCAGAATCTCAGTGACTGGGGGCTCAGGGAGTGCCCCACACCCAGCCCCGGAGTCCGCATGCATTCCCTCCTTTGTGCGGTGGGCCGTCATTGCAGCAGGTGGTATGCTCCTTGTCTCCATTCTGCAGGTAAGGCAGGCGAGGGATGCTGAAGGCTGATACACCTGCCGGCCTCAGGTGTATTACTTACAGAATTAATGCAAGGGATGAGCAGGAACCCGAATGCAGGTGTTCCCCTAGAGCGTGAAGGCTGTTGCACCTGGTTCCACCGCTCTCCCTGGAACGAGAAGGGCCGCCTCATAAGCGCTGGATGGTCAACAATCAGTCAGAGGGATAGAGCTCATTCCCGTATTACTCACATTTGTTGAATACTGTGTGCCCAATTTTCTTTTCTTTTTTGGAGGGGGAGTGTAATCATGACAAGTCCCTTGACCTAAGGGAAGGCAGGAGCCACAGAGGGATTGAAGATTCTTCCGGGAGATCTTAAATTAACACAGTGCGGAAAGTGATGAATAAGTGTCCCAGCAACGATGCAGATAAGCTGCTTGAGAGTTTGGAGAGGGGACGGACGGACATACAGCCCACCATGTCATTTCAGCAGGATAGCCCCACTCTCGAATCCTGGGGGCGGTAGGGGCACCGTCACAAAGTGCGATTTTCAATCCCAAGTAATTCTGAAGCCGTAGAGATTTGGAGAGGAACAAACGGGCAAAATCACAGTGTGTTCAAATGTGCGCCGAGTATCTTGGGGGCGTGCCATCCTAGCTGTTTTTCTTCTCCCGGAAATGGAGTGATGTTTACCTGAGATCTGTGAATGGGAACGGGCCAGAGGGAGCAGGTGGAGGGATGGAGGTGGTTGCTGTCACTGGTTTCTTCTCTGTGGCTTGTACCGATCCAGACGACACTTCCAGTCTGTCAGGTGGAACTTGCATGCACTCAGCATTTACTTAGAGCCCCGTGCTATTAATAGAGCCCTGGGAAGGCATCATAAATCAGCACTTGCTCAGGATTCAGGGACCAAATTCTGTATCCTACAAAGAGAGACGCAACTCAGGAACAATGAGTGAACGCTGATGTAAAATCTCTAGCTTCAGATCAAACCTTTCAATTAAAAAAAAAAAAAAAGTTCCTGCTACTTCCAAGGGTTGGGATCCAATGGCTGACGGATTCTTTTCTTTCCAACAAAAACCGTGAGCCTTTCTTCTTTAGTGGAAGAAGCACCAACCTTGCTGTTGGCGTGGAGAAGTCTTCAGGAGCGAGTATTCAGTTGCTCAGTATCTGTGATATCTCAGTATGCTCGGTACCTGCTAGCCCCTGTGTCGGATACGCTGATCCTCAGTTTCTCCCGGCCTTTCCTTCTGTGGGGCTGGATAGTGCCACCTTCTCTGGGGGCAGGGATGGAACACACAGCCAACCGGAAGGAAAAATAACAGATGGGTTTGTGCAAGACAAGTTGGGGGTTATGGTACGGCACAAATTCCTCCTTTCCGTGCCTGGCGTATAGTCGAGCACGTGGCACGCAGTATCAGTGGCCACACATCAAATCCATCCTGAGGAATGGAGAATAAATTGGAAGGTCTCATTGAGCAGATCAGGACAGTGGCAAGGACCTCAGGTAACATAAGCGAATAAGGAGACTTGGATGTTGGTCAAAGCCCCTCAAACCCATGGCATAATTCTAACCAGGGTTTGGCTTTGGGGGCATGAGTCTAATGGATTATCCATTTAAACATGGACTCTTTCCAGGACCATTGTGAGACCCTGAAATGTAGTGTGCAGTGGATAACCCCTCACTTAGTAGGTCCCATTTGCCTGGGCCAAAGTGCTCTGGTTGGGTTCATGCAGAAGACATTTGCTTCTAGAATGCTGCAGACCAGGAGCACAGCAGGAGCTCCAATAAATCATATTTAAGGGAGAAATCGGTTGGGGGGGGTGGTCAGCTGCCTGATACTTGCAAGGCCCTGTCCAAGGTGCTGAGATTGCTTGGGAAGTGTGGCTTTCTTCTACCTGTGTGGATAATAATGGTCCACCTGTGGGATTGGATAAGATTGCTTTGAAAGGACATTGAAAGCGGTTGAGTAACTCGTGACTCGTTACTTCAATGGAAGTAAACCTTGAGTAAAACTCAAGGTTTACTTCCATTGAAATTCAAGGCGAAAGTTTAGAAATGAACTTCCATGTTTCTGCTTCTCATCAGCTAGCATCACAGGGCCTAAGAAAGCAATGGCAATATTCTCTTTGTTCTCTAAGGAATGTAATCTGGGCCATAATGCTGTATATTTCCTTTGGGATTGAATACATCAGTTTTCTACCTTGAATTTTTAAACGCTCCTCTTCTTGCTACATGTGGCCTCCCTTTAAAGCGTGAAAATAATGTGTTCACTTCTGATGTGTACTGAAAACGGAAGGCCAGGTAGAACATTCAAAGGAAGGGCAAAATGGAAACAATCCCCAAAAGAAAAAAAGAAAGAACCCCTGAGACCAAGAAGAGTAGAAGAAATGGGGTATCAGAATTCAGGGGTAATGAACACTTCAAAAGACAATCACCTCCAACTAGGGAGAGGTGAGAAGACACAAGTGCATTTAGCTACTATAAACTTTATGGTTGTAGGAGGTTGCTGAATGAGTATCTGAGGAGCTCAGGGTCAGTGGGCTTCACTTCAAGAAGCAGGGGGGGATGTGGGTAGAGGGATAAGTTACTGGACTCTGTCTGAGCTCTGTTCTGCTTGGAGGGAGACCAGGAGTCGGGTGTTCGCTCAGGATGTGGAATTGGGCAGTTTTCAGTCCAATGTTGAGGCAGGAGATGGATCACTGAATTGACTGAGGACTGAAATGTTGCCAGAGAGTATCACAAAAGACAATTCAGCTTTGGAGTTTGGGGCATTAGGGAATGACCCAAGTGTCAGGCCACGGCAGGGGAATGAGAAGAACGGGGAGGGGGGGCTGCTGGTGGCTTGGCAGGTGATGGGTTGCACATCCAAACATGATGCAGGGAAGGTATTGGAAGCCTGGGAGGATGTGAAAGTGTTTACATGGCAGAGGCAGAACCATTACAGGTATGCGCCGGTGTGTGGTGTGCTTTTAGGAGTTTGGATAAAGGACAAGAAGTCAAGCTGCTTGTGTCAAGCATATCAAGGGACTGGAGAGCCAGGGCATCCAGCTGGCTCCTTCCTTGTGACTGCGCTCACATGAAAGACACCAAGCTCAGCTCCCCTATGACTGCAATAGCTGATTAGCTTCACTCACTTTCAGAGTGGAGGTTTATGTCTGGGCAAGACACTGGATGAATAATAGAATACTTTATAGGGAGCAATGTAGAGCCATTATGGACCACACATTCATTAACTGAGCTTCCAGTTTCATCAAACACTCAGTGGAGACTTGAAAATTATTTCAACGGTTGGTCATCAGCCAAAGTTCCAGGTTTTTAGTAGGTTTCAGGGAGTAAGGGAGGTGGTCTATGCACACTAAAGCATGCTGGCTTCCAGCTCTGTACAGCAAAGCCCCATCTGTCAGCTGCATGGCATGAAGGCAGTATTAAGAGTGAAATGCTCATAACACGTGACTCATTGTCACCTTGTAGCTGTGGGGCACATCACAGTGAATTATGCTCAGGACAGTCCCTACTCTGAGGCGGTGTGAACCAGAACATGGAAGCATTTTGTCATAAAACCCTTAAACTTCTCATGTAGAACAAGTACAACCTCCAGTCTTCTGCAGCCAAGGTTGGATGCGTTGTGAATTCTTAAACATGTTTTTAATTTGCATTGTGTTTAAACAAAAATAAATAAATGAAGCTAGGACTCACTGGCTCCAGAGTAGAGAGAATGATGGAGAAGAACAGGAAGCCCAGAAAGAGAATATCATGTAAATGTAAAGGTGGCCTTTCAAGGCAGACAGCTAAGAATAGATGATAACATTAATTGCAATAGGATGATTAAACTTTGGGAGACATAATTACCTTGCTGGTGCCTGGCACTGTGGTAAATGCTTTGCATGCACTTAAAAGAGACAGTGATGGTGGTTCTGATGATGATGATGGCGATGATTATAATGATGATGGTGATGATGATGGTGGTGATGGGGATGATGATGGGGATGATGGTGATGGAGATGATAGCGATGATGGTGATGATGGTGGTGATGATGATGATGATGATGATGAGACAGTGATAATGGTCATGAAGGGGATGGGGATGATGATGGTGGTCATGATAATGATGGTGGTGATGGAGATGATGGTGATGATGATGGTGGTGGTGGTGATGATAGTGAAGGTGCTGATGGTGATGGTAATGATGGTGATGATTAAGTTGATGATGATAATGAAGAAGATGAGAATGAGGGTCATGATGATGGTGGTGGTTAATCGTGATTAAGGTGATGATTTTGAAGAGGAGGATGATCATGGTGATGATGGTGGTGATGATGATTTTGTAGAAGATGATGGTGATGGTGTTGATGGTGATAAGATGATGGTGATGGTGATGATGGTGGTGATGGCGATGATGGTGGTGATGGTGATGATGATAGTGAAGAAGATGATGGTGATAGTGATGGTGCTGCTGGTGATTACAGTGATGGTGATGATGATGATGGTGGTGGTGATGATGGTGATGGTGCTGGTGATGATGGCGCTGAAGGTGATGATAGTGAAGAAGATGACGGTGATGATGGTGATAGTGATGGTGCTGCTGGTGATGACGATGGTGATGATGATGGTGCTGATGGTGGTGATGACGATGATGGTGATGATGGTGCTGAAGGTGATGATAATGAAGAAGATGATGGTGATGGTGATGATGGTTGTGGTGAAGAAAATGATGACAAATGAAGAATGATGATGACGACGATGATGAAAATAACAAGATGAGGAGGGGAGGAAAGAAGTGATGATGGTCCAGATAAAGAAGGCAGTTTCTCGGGGAGCTGTAGTTTAGGAACCTAGAATAATCTACCCAACGCTCGCAGAGGTGGCATATGACACCTAGAAGGTTAATCTTGTTTTGTGCTGTACTGCTATTTCCCATTCATCTAACTGAATTCCCCATGCAGATTGAATTTGGAAAACTGACCCACGAAAGAATGCAGGGACATTATTATAATTGGGCTTTATTTATCCGGGATATCCTTGAGCAAGCTCTTTCTAAGCTTAAAAGCAAAGAGATAAATAGTAAAGGACAATATTTATAGACTAATATAAAATTTAAAATTTCCTGACATCAGAAAAGATAACTCAAAGTACTGATAACAAACCAGTTTAAAAGTTTGTGTTGTATCTACATAAAATAAAGAGAAAATCCCTGAGGTGTAGAAGGAACTTATACAAAGAAATTGATTAAAAGATAATTACTGGAAAAGGGACTCTGCCAATGTAGTGTGTCAGATCACTACACACTTGGTAGCATTGAGCATTATGATTTCTGAAATAATAATAATGATGATGATGATAATCACCCCCCAAAAAATGTCTTTACTAGTATGATGAATGACACAATAAACCTGTTAAAATTGCATGTGCCACATTATATTGGTTGCTAAAGAGGGCAGACATTTCTCTTGGCTTTCTTTTTTTAATTAAAAAAAGTCTGTTGTCATTTATGCAGCAGAGTCACCACATTTTCTTAAGCCCCAGTCCCAGGATGAGCTGATGAAGAGCTAAGGCTGTCTGGTCTTCTCCAAGTTGCCGCTGCTAACCATAGCACTCAGTTTACTTACAAAATATGTTTTAACTACTCAGCCAGCTCTCGCCATTTCTGAATCCCAAGGCATCTATGACACAATTATTAAAACTCAACTCAAGCAATAAATTGGATTTTATTTTCACACTGGTGCTTCTCTTCATTGAAAATTCCCTTTTGGAATTTTCAGAAGACTTTAAGTTGCTTGGGAGCATGCACACATGTTTGTGTGTGTGTGTGTGTACACACATGGGGTCCTTTGGCATCAGGTGTCTCTTCAAGTGCATCCTAAATAGCATACTTTTTTGGCAGAGTTTGTAAAATCTGCTTAATTCAATAACTTCAGTGTGATGCTAATTCCCCAAAGTGGAAATTGATGTGTTATTTTTTTTTTTTTAAAGACAACAAAACAAGGAACTGTACTAGTTTATCCCAGACTATCAAATCTTGGGTATATGCTTGGAGTGACACCTCAGCTCTGAATCAGATAAAATACGACATCCAGTCTTGTCACCATAAGCCCTTCTTACCAAGATAATCATGACATAGAGCTTGCCGACAGACAGTATCTTCCCAGGGACTTTTGACAGGGCCTGCAATTACAACACCTCTGCCTAATGGGCACGTTTTTTATTCCAGCATATCTAGCCAGGAGGGAAATGAAATAGTCCTTATAGACCACTGTTTACCTGAATGCAGGATACCTAATGAGGTTGTGGAAACTTGAGGAAGACATCTAGGAAATGAGGATAACCCATAAATTGTAAAGGGATGTCTAATACGGACCCACCCGGGTATAATTTTCTCTCCACGGTCGTCAAACTGATTTAATCAATAGACACTATAAAAAAATTGCATGCTTGATTTGCAAAAGTATGCACTAAGCTTTGGGACATGTGCAAAAGAATTCAGGAAATGTTCAGTGCAGCCATGTCAGAGCACTTAATGTATACTTTCAGAATATGGGGCTTCCTCAACATCGTATATGTGATGTTGTTCCTAGAATATAATTTTATTTAGGTTCATACACCTTCCAGCCTTGAAGAAAAAGTAAATGAATTTATGATAAATGAAAATAAAATCAGCTGGTGCCAAGATTTTCCGTTATTGTCACTTTCTGAGATGTATGTTTGAGGACTCCCTTGTGAGTGATGGTTTGCAGGACACGGACGGCCCTCTACAGTGGGACACCCGTTGATTATCTGTGCGAATGCTAATTTTCTCATAATCTCAACAACTCTAGATATTATGATTCTGAAAAAAATGTTTACTTTTATATTTCTCGGGTGAAAAATGCTATCTCACCATTTCAGTTTTACTTCCTGTTACACCTGCCGTTGAAACCATACATTTTCATCCACAGTTATGTTTTTTTTTTTCCTAAGAATTCCATTCTTGTATCTCTTGAACGCTTTTCTGTTGGATTGTCCATCTTTTTTTCTTATTGATTCGTATGGGCTCTTTACATATTAAGGACATTAGTAGTTTATTTGTTGTATGTTACAAATATTTTCCCGCTTTTGTGTCTTTTCATTTTATTTGTAGACCCTTTTGTGGTGAATTTCTGTGGCCAGAGTTAAGAGCCTCTCCTTTGTGACTTTGGGGATTGATGGTGGGTTTTAAAAAGGCTTTTTCTACCTACGAAATTATGTACCTTTTCTCTTGTGTTTCCTCCAAATATGTGTATGCTCTCATGCTTTACTGCGAGGTACGTCAAGTATGGAAAGGAACGTGTGGGACCATTTGCTTGTGGCTACTGGGCTCGGGTGGTCAGCGCTCTTTGGCTAGCGTGGTTGTTAAGGAGGATGGGTCGTGGTGTTCCAGGGCTGTACTTCACCTCTGGGCGGCAGGCATCAGGTCAGGCTCTTTCTGCAAGGCGTGTGCAGAGTTCACACTAAAGAGAACCCTGCGGCTGCTGTCAGCCAGGTAGGTGTAGTCCAGCGGTCACCTCCCAGGGTAGGACCAGCACGAGACGATGCATCAGGGAAGGTCTGCTCTGTGAGTGGGCAGTGCTGACAGGTTCGTCCCTGTGTCGTCACCAGTAGATTTGGTGCTAGAGTACATTAGGGCATGCAGGACTGTCTGTTGCATCCCTCCCCCCGCTACCTGTGCATCTCAGGTGTTTTTTCTCCTCCTGGCCAGGGGCATAAACCCTTGAGGTCACATAGGGGAGAGGCTGTCCCCAAATGCCCCCAGCAGGACATTCCTGCTCTGCTCCCCACCATCTTCCTGGGCACCAGGGAGGGAGCAGGTGGCTGATGCCATGGGGCATCCTGACCTCACCGGTGATCCTACCTGCGTCCCAAAGCTCCTGGTGTGCTCCTGGGACCCCACTCTGCTTCCGTTGATGGTCTCCCCTTGTCTTTCTTCTAGATTAGTTGTTTCACTTTTAAAGAGTGTTAGGGATAGGAAGGGGGCAGAAACTAGTGTATATCCACCTTGTTTCCAGGATATTCAACAACCTTTGTTAAAGCTACATTGATTTTTGCATCTAGAACAGGAAAAGAACAATTAGGGATCATTAGATGACATTTCTAGCATGTCACTGAACATATGATTTAATAAAAAGCAAGCAATTCATGAGCTCGGTCCTTTCTTTCCACCTAATAAGACTGTTCTCAAAAGGCCGTTAGGGATGTGAACTGTTCTTGGCGGTGCTAAATTGGAGGCTTAGGGTTATGTGTTTGCGTCTCCTGCTGTCATTTCCGGATGTCCCGTTGCCACACCGTTACCACCTGCACCCTGCCGTAGTGACACTGAATGCTACTAACAATAAGGATCCTCATCTTCGCTCGGGGCCACCTTCTGTCTCCGGGCATTATGCATCCATCCAGTCCCCTGAGGACAGGCCCTCACTAGTCCACTTTGCAGATACGGAAACCTAGGCATATGGAAGGGAAGTGGCTTGCCCCAGCAAGCTCTCACAGCTTGCAAGGGGCAGGGGCGGAATTCAGACCCAAGACCATGCCTTTGCGCCCCCAATGGTACTAAGCGGGACAGATGGCCTCATGATATGTGACTTGGGCATGTTGTTGGCAGCAGGGGTGCTGGGGAAGAGCAGAGACTTTGGGGCCAGATGCTTGAGGTTCTGCTGCAGCCCCAGGACCCCCTGGCGGGCAAGCCAGGGCAGATTACCATTCTCACTGGTCCTCTTGTTCCTCATCTGTAAAATGGGATTATAACATTGCCTATGTTGCTGGGATGTCTTGCAGCATGCCTGGGATGTATGAAGACCTCTACAGTGTGCTGTTATTATTATGGTGGCTGCACACACACCTTCCACTCACTTCCTCCTGTCATGCTGCACCTCCCCTCTGCCATTTCTCTAAGTAGCCTTCCTAATGCTTGTTTCGTGGAGGCAGGAAGCACACGGCCATAGATGTCTCAGGGCACAGTTTCATGGACTATGTCTTGGGACCTTTGGTTTGCTATCTGCCCGTGAGAAAATGGAATGAATCGCATCTTTCCATAGTCTCTGTCCTCGGAGATGATTGGAGCATGACTGTGTGCCTACAGTCTGTAAGAGTTGCATCTCCAAGGAGCCCTGCGGAACGGAAATTCAGGTTTGCTCAGAGTCTGCTGGTTGCTCACCGTCTGTGTTCTGAGCTGACTGCTGGGCTCAGGCACCGGAACCGCATTTCTCAACATGGCGGCCGGAGCTCTGGGCTGGAGACAGTGATGGCTCAGGGCTCTTCTGTTTCCTTCGGGACTCAAGCATTTGGGAAGGACAGTTTCTTTATGGCAGGACTCTGTACATCATTTTATTTGCTCCCAAGCAGTAGGAAAAAAGTGAAGGCAGATTATAAAGTAGCATATTTCCATAAGTGACTCCTTCTCGATCCAAAACAGATCTTGTCCACTGGGTACCACGGACACCATCGATGCAGGGAGTTAAAACGGGGACAGATGTCTGTCATTTTTGGAGTTAAGTGGGTGCTCGCTGTATTGCACACCCGATGTCGTTCATTTAACGTCTCCGGCTGTAGGTGCACCCATGGGCTTCTGATGTTTATCAGTTCCTGAAATCGTAGAACAAATCCTCAGTGACATTCACCTGCAAAATCTCCTTTGAGCCAGTCGTGGTAAAATGTTACTTCTGCATATGTGCACATCTCCAGTTAATAGAAAGTGGTTATCGAAAGAGCACTGTTGTCATAATATTGTTTCATTCTGAAGGAAGACAATACTCAGGAGAGAACAAATATGACAGAATTACAGCATTTTAAGTATTTTAACTTTTAATCATCGGAAGGTGGAATTGCCTGTCAGATACCTTTGTCGGCACTGCTGTATGTTGTCAAGTTTCATCAGCAACAACCATCGTATAAATGCATTTATGCGTCTGAATTTTAACAAGTAAATATGCCGCGCTTTAGGCAGAAGAAGACCTACAGCCAATAAGCTTGTTTGACAATCTCTGAAGCCTCGAGGACTTTGAGAAAGAAAAAACCATTTCGCCTTGTTTACACAACTTGACATTTTGGTTTTGTTTCATGCTGCCAGCTAAGCAAAGGGGCGGAAGAGAAGTCAAAGGACATTGTGATTTATTTTGACACGGGAGGAATTACCATATTCACACATAGGGTGGATGCCTCCGTCTCTGAAATGCTTTGTCATTTTACGCACAGGGGTCTTTCTGGGAGGGCATCCCAGCAGGGGGAGGATTCCGTACAAAACCCAGCTCTAGTGTGGATAGGAGCGGGTGTTGCTCATATACCATTGGCCCAGGCGGGTTGCAATCCATTAGATTGGGGGAGAAGAAAGGGAATCCTTGACCAGAACAGTGTAAATGGACTCAGGACAGCCACAAGGGTTGGTGAATATGGGCGGGATCCATACTAGAGAGTATGCCCTCCTCTGCGTCTGTATTTGCTTGAACATGAATATCCTGCGTCGTTCCTTCCAGCCAGTCTCACCAACAGTCAAGAGATCCCCTAGCTAGTGTGGCTCCGCAGGTGGCCTCTGCTTGGTTTTGTCCACGGCTCTGTGTTTCATGACCTCACTCTGCAGTTCGTGCCCATGCCATGGTGGCCAGCCTCAGAAAGGCCATTTCCCGGAGTAGGGCCCTTATTCTCATGGAAGAAAGCATTCAATCCCTCCGCCTGCGATTGCTCCACAGTCCTACCTAAAGTATTTCCTTATGGGGTGGAAGGCTCTTCTTACCTTGCTGCTACCTGGGTCTAGGTGGCCCTGGAACTGTAAGTCATAGGCCAGGTCTATCTCTTCCCAAGCTCACTGCCTGAAATGCCATTTGCCTGCTGTTTGGTATCACTTTGGCTTTCTGCTCTGATAGCCACCATGGGAGAGGTCACAGGGCTTGCCCTTATTTTAAGAAGAAGGATGACATCCAGGTTTGTGACTGTCAGCTCTGCAAATCCCATTGGCCCTCTGGAGGTCAGTTCTGCAGATCCCACTGGCCCTCTGGAGGTCAGTTCTGCAAATCTCATCGGCCCTCTGGAGGTCAGCTCTGTAAATCTCATTGGCCCTCTGGAGGTCAACTCTGTAAATCCCATTGGCCCTTTGGAGGTCAACTCTACAAATCCCACTGACCCTCTAGAGGTCAGTTCCGCAAATCCCATTGGCCCTCTGGAGGTCAGCTCTGCAAATCCCATTGACCCTCTGGAGGTCAACTCTGCAAATCTCATTGGCCCTCTAGAGGTCAGTTCTGCACATCCTATTGGCCCTCTGGAGGTCAACTCTGCAAATCCCATTGGCCCTCTAGAGGTCAGTTCTGCACATCCCATTGGCCCTCTGGAGGTCAACTCTGCAGATCCCATCGGCCCTCTGGAGGTCAACTGTGCAAATCCCATTGGCCCTCTTGAGGTCAACTGTGCAAATCCCATTGGCCCTCTAGAGATCAGCTCTGCAAATCCCATTGGCTCTCTGGAGGTCAACTCTGCCAATCCCACTGGCCTTCTAGATGTGAGTTCTGCACATCCCATTGGCCCTCTGGAGGTCAACACTGCATGTCCCATTGGCCCTTTGGAGGTCAACTCTGCAAATCCTATTGGCCTTCTGGAGGTCAGTTCTGCAAATCCCAATGGCCCTGTGGAGGTCAACTGTGCAAATCCCATTGGCCCTCTCGAGGTCAGTTCTGCAAATCCCATTGGCCCTCTGGAGGTCAACTCTGCAAATCCCATCGGCCCTCTGGAGGTCAACTGTGCAAATCCCATCGGCCCTCTGGAGGTCAACTGTGCAAATCCCATTGGCCCTCTTGAGGTCAACTCTGCCAATCCCATTGGCCCTCTGGAGGTCAACTCTACAAATCCCTCTGACCCTCTAGAGGTCAGTTCCGCAAATCCCATTGGCCCTCTGGAGGTCAGCTCTGCAAATCCCATTGGCCCTTTGGAGGTCGGTTCTGCAGATCCCACTGGCCCTCTGGAGGTCAGTTCTGCAAATCCCATTGACCCTCTGGAGGTCAACTCTGCAAATCTCATTGGCCCTCTAGAGGTCAGTTCTGCACATCCCATTGGCCCTCTGGAGGTCAACTCTACAGATCCCATCGGCCCTCTGGAGGTCAACTGTGCAAATCCCATCGGGCCTCTGGAGGTCAACTGTGCAAATCCCATTGGCCCTCTAGAGGTCAGCTCTGCAAATCCCATTGGCTCTCTGGAGGTCAACTCTGCCAATCCCATTGGCCTTCTAGATGTGAGTTCTGCACATCCCATTGGCCCTCTGGAGGTCAACACTGCATGTCCCATTGGCCCTTTGGAGGTCAACTCTGCAAATCCCATTGGCCTTCTGGAGGTTAGTTCTGCAAATCCCATTGGCCCTGTGGAGGTCAGTTCTGCAAATCCCAATGGCCTTCTGGAAGTCAACTCCACAAATCCCATTGGCCCTCTGGAGGTCAGCTCTGCAAATCCCATTGGCCCTCTCGAGGTCAACTCTACAAATCCCACTGACCCTCTAGAGGTCAGTTCTGCAAATCCCATTGGCCCTCTGGAGGTCAGCTCTGCAAATCCCATTGGCCCTCTAGAGGTCAACTCTGCAGATCCCATCGGCCCTTTCGAGGTCAACTCTTCAAATCCCATCGGCCCACTGGAGGTCAGCTCTGCAGATCCCATCGGCCCTCTCGAGGTCGGCTCTGCAGATCCCCTTGGCCTTCTGTCACCATCTGCTCAGCAGGATCAGGCATCTGTGCACTTGGGCAGCCTCCTGGCGTTGGAAAGTGAAACTCTTGGTGCCCGCTGGACATGAGGTCCTCAAGCATGTTTATCAGGCTTTGTGCTCAGCACTTTCTGAAGAGTAAAGGATGCAATTCCTACCAGAGAGCCAAATGGGGAGTAGTGTGTGGTTAAAGACATGGACAGCTTAGGGCCACCAGGGACATGAAGTTAGAACCATCTAATCATCTCTCTTCCCCTGTCTTGTATGGATGGCACTCTTAAAGTTATTTCCTGTCTCTTCCTCCATGACTCCGTCTGACCCATTTGCCCACCCTTTGGACACGCTGCATAGTTGCTGTGCTCAGTCCCACACTCTGCTCTCAACTGCCTTCATTCCAGGTGCTTTGTTCTAACAGATTCATCCTTATCTTCAATAGTGCATGCTTTTCTCCATTAACCGATTCTTGATGGTACATGTGCACTGCACATATGCACATCTGGAAAGCTTCACGTAAATCACAGTATCAGAAAAACCCAATGACAAGGCAGCAAGAATAAAGGAAATGTGTACGGTGCACATTTTCCTTTCTCTTCCATTCCTATGTGAGTTTCCAGTAAAACTGCATTTGTGGCAAAGTAGTCCATTTTCTGCAAAAAGGGGTTTTTGCATCCTTAGCCCAGGGGTGTAAAGACTACAGAGTAGGGGACAGAGAAACAAGGGGGATGTCACCAGGGCAGGACCAAGGCACATCTGGCAATCCCAACAAACATTTTGCTGTAATATGTAGCTGGAAATGCATTGTGTGGAATATTGACTCTGGTTCTCCAAATTAATTTAGTTCATAAATCGTTAACCTCTGGGTTTCATAAACTCTGTAGGAGTGTTACCATTTTTACAAAGCCCAGAGCTTAATTTCACGTTCTCGGGCTTGGACAGATATTAGTTTACCTTGAATTTACATCTCGAATTAAAATGAATCGATTTTAATGCTGTTTGATAAATCCTTTCCATAAAGAAAATGACATCATAAATTATCCAGGAAATCAAGTCCCAATTAATTCAAACAGGATTAATAAAACATGTGGGCGCATTTTAATAATACCAACGTTAGCCGCAACCACCAGTGTGCGAATGAGAAACGTTTATTGACCAACAGTCCATAACCTGTGAAATCATTTGGCGATATTCCGGTAACTTACTGAAGCGTTGCACGTGGATTAATGAGTTTACGGGGAGGTATTTTTATCCTGTGTCGTTTACAGGTGAGAAAGTGAGGTTTTGAGGGGTGAAGTAGCTTGTGCGTGATTGCCCACCAGCCAGGACGTAGCAGCTCCTCCATGAGCTGGAGGGATGTCTGGACTCTTGAATTAACTCAGGCGGTAGACTGCTCCTGTCCAGTTGCACACTGTCTACACGACAAACCGAGCCCGAGTGAGGGTGTACGTCCAGCTCCTGTGGTCTAAGACCACCAAGTCCTGTGTTCTCGAGTTTGCCCCGTATACCATAAAGACATCTGTGTTCAAAACTAGACACCAGATACAGAAAACATTAAGGTGTCGATGTGGGTCGTGCCAGGAGTGTTTTTGGGGGTAATATTTCCTCCACCTTCAGTTAACCATTTTAACACATTTAATTTGCTAGTTAAGTATTTCCAGGCCTGGAAGGAAAAGAGGCATTGGGCCCCAGGATAGTGGGTTAAAGCCCAGTTCAGGTAATACTCCACTGAATACCACTGTGTGTACTTGAAAGGTGAGGTCAGAATTCGGGGTCAGGAAGAGATTTGAATACCTGTTGCTTTTAAGTCAGGACCCACTTAGGGCTCATCAGAAGATCAGGTACAACGGTCCCCCTGTAGAGATTTATTCCACCCGCTTGAATTAGTGGAATCAGTGAATCAGATTCTGTGAAGTCCTGTGTTTAGAGCACAACGCATGGTGCCTGGCATGCTCAAAGTGCTCAACAAATATTACGACGACTACTTATTATAATTCTTATTTCCCAGATGTGTGAAGCATCTTTGCTTGAAATGGGCATATTATGCCTCGTAATCAGTGTGACCTTCAGTGTACCGGAGTGCCGCTTCCCTGCAATGTCTGCCGAACTCCAGGGCAAAGCGCTGGCTTGATGGGGAGATCTCAAACTCTTGGAAATAGTTCATGGATGAGAAGAAAAGTCTGTGATGAAAAAGTGAACGTGAATTCACACCATCTTTTAATATCATGATTGCTACTGTAGCTTCTACTTGAGATGGCCCGCTCTGGACCTCACACTCTCCAGAAGAGTCCGTGTGCCCAGAGCCTTGGTAGGAACAACTGAACTCTCCCCTAGGAGCTTGAGATCTCCCCGTCAAGCCAACCCTTCACCCTGGAGTTCGGCAGACATTGCAGGGGAGCTGCACATAAGGAAACCTGAAGGTCACACTGATTAGGAGCAAAACCCGAGAGAGGAGCTTGGTGTGGTGTGAGCCAGGGTGCTCAGGAGGGCTTGAATCTGTGATTTACGTGCAGGGTGTCCATGAAAGGAAACAGAATTTTCGATTGTGTACCTTCAGCTTTATGGATGGTAGAACCCAGTGCCAAAAAACAAACAAAAAACCCAACAACAAAAAACCCAGTCCCAAAATAAAAGTGAGTGTGGATGGTGTGGTTGAGCATCACGATAACAGTTCAACCTTGCACGCCATGACACAGCCTGGATAACTCCCCAGGGCAGGTTCAGCCGGTGGCCATTCAAAAGAGCAAAGGGCTGCCCCCAGAACCCCAAGCCTTATTTTTTAGCAGACTGTAAAGTGCAGGAAGTGCAATGGCATGGCCCGATCAAGAGTGGGAAGACCATATGCTCCCTCTGAGCAGTGCCCTTGAAAACAGTTCCCCATCAGTAGTTGGAGTCCCCCACTGCCCAGGTCAGCCATGCCCCTGTGATGTTTAGGACCCTAGGGAAGCAGTGACCTCAAGCACGCACTCAGAGTGGCTTCCTCTGGCTCACAGGCATGCCAGAGTTGGGTTTCCTCCCACACATGTGTGTGATTGCACTGAACAGACAACAGTGACACTGTTCTCCTGCGTGCATTTTCCTCGTCGACACAGGAGAACACCGGTGAGCTCACCGGGAATGAGAACGGGCTGGAATTATTCAGATTATTTCCAGCCAATGCAATGCCCTGGGGGAAAAAAACAAAAAACAAAACAAAACAAAAAACAACACAGGTTATTTTTAACCCAAGAAAATTGCGGAGTTGAGCCATGAAAGCACCCCAGATGGCGAGAGCAGATGCAGGTGCAGGGGATAAATCACACATTACAACTGTGATGAGGGCAGAGACAGGCTTAATGGAGGAAATCACAACATTATCATAACAACCAGGTACAGCACAAAATAAGGATGCATTTCCCAGAAACAAGGGGAGCTGAGACAGGAACTGACTGGAGTGAGACGTTCCAACAAAAGTGAGCAAAGGGTTATTTGTAGAAAAGCAACATGGAAATCCTAGGCTTTTCCATTTCCTAACTGCCCTAATAATCCCGAGTCTGCATTATCATGTTTCTTTCCTGGGTGTAAAAGTTAGGTGTGAAATTGAAACCGCACCCAAATCTCAATATTGCTGCAGTTCCTGAAATCCGTAAAATGCCAACCATCTCCTTTTATTATACGTTAGTGTTTATTAAACATTTAGTCACATAGAAGCTTCCTTCTAAAAGTATGGCCTTCAGACAGGTGTCACTGAGGAGCATTTTAGAAGTTCCGAAGGCCCCGGATGTATTGAATCAGAGTCTTCATGTTAACGTGGTTCCCAAGGGGATCGATGAGCCCATTAGAATTGGAAGAACACTAGTGTGTGGTATGAATGCGCTAGGGAACCTATGTTCTAAATACAAGGTCTTGATTATTAGTCTTCATCACCCAGAAGAATGAGAAACAAAATACCTACATTAATGCCTAAAGCAGCCTAATCACTGTCTTGCTATCACATTGGTTTACTTTCCCGTAGCTCTTTGCAAAAATGATGAGGGATGTCTTCTAAACCCCGTTTTGAGTAAAATTTTCATGTTCCCTTGGGAGATGTGGAAGTCAGCGAGGTGATGAAAGGATGATCCCCACATTAATGGGTATGGTGAGTCTGATTGAATCGAAATCAAACAAGATCTGGCACTGGGTGTGTCCATGGATATCTCACCCATGGCAGCCAGGGAGGGAGTTATCTTTCTATTAAAGGCCTCCGGAGGGATGGTCCCCGGCTCCTCCAGAATCCGCGTATGGCAGCCGTGCGTGCAACGGTCACTTGCTGGGGATAGCGTTCCAGCCACTTTTCTCTTGGTCGGTCGTTAGTGGCAATGGGAGCCAGCCTTCTCTCATCAGTCAGGCATGGGTATACAACACGGGGGGCATTCACCCTCTTGCCCCCACTTCCTTAGTGTCTGAAATCGTCCTGCAAGACTTTGATGTTCGGAGCCTCCTTAGACCTTCACGTACAGGCACCATGTGCATAATCGAGACCCAGGCTGCATTTCAGGCAGTAGCTGTGTTAGGTCCGAGTCTAGTAAGGCAGAAGGCCACAACATCCATTTACCTTGTACAATATTTTGCTTGCTCTTCTCTAAAAGTACCCTCACAAAACAAAAGTCATAACAAAGAACATCAGCTCTCCCCTCCACACCACGGAAGCCAGCGCGTCATATTCATATCTCTGGTGACTTAAGGAGGGCAGATAAATAATCCAATCCCGGGAATTTTATTTTTGCTCATATACTGGTTTTTTTTTTTTTTTTTATGTGTAAGCTTTTGAACTTGATTTTATGCTGTAGATAACTCATAGGCTTTCCAGTGCCCCATCTGGGGGAATCTCTGAGGTCCATGTCATAGAGAAGATCAGGACCAAAGTTTTGGAAATCTCGTTTTGGGAGGGAAGTGTACTAGATCAAGTTTACCTGAATTCAATGGGCATTGCTTCCAACTGGAGACATAATAAATCTGTCTGTACGTTGACTGATATGTCCTGATATGTGGGATGTTGGCTATACTTCTAATCCTACATAAGCTAACAGAGAATTGCCTCTTTAGGGCCACTGACAGATTTCTCTGTGCCAGTCAATAATGGATTTGGGAGAGCACGTGGACACGGGTTAAAGCTAGCTTTCTAGAACCGTGCCAAGCACTGCACACTCCCGATGGAGAGTCCCACCACTAGGGGCTGTAATTAGCTACTCTTGTTTATTTATCCTCAGCTTCCAACCCCAGTGGCATTATTTCAGTCCCACCATTAACCTGTGGATCAGATAAAACACTTACTAAAATAGTTTTAGGGGGCCTTTTTAGGGTTTCTTTGTGTTCCCTGGAGTCCTACTGAGTAGGTGGAAATTTTCTTAATTATTCATGTTTTGTGGCTGCTTGAGACATTTTTTTCCTTAATGAGCACAGTGCTTCCAAAAGGGTAAATAGTTACTTCACAGCATTTTGCTCCAATATTTTGTCTGAGCTGACCTACCTCGTAGGAGAAAAGAGAAAGCCAAATCAGCTGAAATCACAAGTCTTCAATTAGGCAAGCCCACGTTTTAAGTCCATCGTAAGAGCTAGGGTGCGTTGAGCAATCATAGTGGGACCAGTCTCGGGCTGTTTGGGATGAAATTCTCCTCCTTTGGTGCCTCCTGGCAACACTTGAACTATTTTACATTATTATCTCTGACTTGGAAGCAAAGAACCCCACTGAGCACTCTGGGGACCTAGGATTCAAACCAGGTCTGCTCCCATTAGAAGCCAGGAGGCAGAGCTTGAGTACTTAGTTCTGTGTGATGGCTTCTTTCTTGAGCAAAACGTAGAACTTGGCGCGTGCATCGGGAAGCCTTCTGTCTCCTGCATGGGGTGCCACCGCCTGATTCTCAACGGCGGCTTAACACTTTTTTGTTTGTAGAATGCATAAATGGAATGAAGGAGCTCTGTCGAGTTTAGGCTTCCCCTGGAAGCCACAGTCACACCTGGAGAAGGAAGGAGCCACATTTGTACATTTCCAAGTTGTGTCCCTTCAGTGTACAAAACTCTGGTCTGAAGTTCTTGTTTTTTTTGATAAGCTCGCTCTTGTCCCCAGTTAAATAACAAAGTGCTCCTGAAGTGGCTTATTTTCTGTATTTGTTTCATTCGGGGAACAATGTGCGAAAGCTTTGGAAATAACACATTTCATTTATAAGCTATCCTGCAGCCCACCATCGGTAATTCAAAACTATCATCCTGTATGAATTGGTATCATTATACCTTGAGAAGCTTACTGAAAAACAATATTTGTGGACCTCTGACGTGCAGCACACTGCTCTGAAAGCAAGAACAATACACCAGCCTTTGTTCTCACGGGAGATTTCCGCTCAGAATTTTTAGGCGAGAAATATGTTAGACCTTTACGGGATCAATCTTATGAAAACTTAAACAGTTAATGGGCTCCGGGCTTTCCAAATGAGATTCTGGCACAAGACCTAAACTGTATGGGATCCAGAGTGCGTGTTTTGGAGAAGAAAGAACACAAAGGAAATCAGAAATCTGACAGTTTCTGCACACATGGGGCCAGATATTCCACGGTTTGTACATGCACGGTGGCCTCAGCTAGATTCCCTTGTATTAATCCCAGCCCAGCTGTATAGGGCATTTAGATGAAAAAGATGAAGTCATCACTCTAGGCAATGAATGAGAAAGATTGATGGGGACAAAGTGAGTATCTTAAGACGGTCACTTGGTGTACTGGGATTTGGAGGAAATGCCCCCGGGGGAGGGGGGCATGTTGGGATGGGGAAAGATATAATGTGTACTTGGGTAGAAGGAGTCTGGGTAGTAAGTGCCACCGCAGGATCACCTGGAGATGGAAAGAGCCTGCCAGGAAAATGGCAAAAAGGAGTCGTAGCTGGCTTCAACAAAGAAAACGGGTCTCCGGGAGGCTCTGAGGCCCCAGCCCTCAGCACAAATCCCGTGTTCAGTAGGTGCTTCCTAACACGTGTTGGGTACGTGGGTGAGGGAGTCTTGGATGGGACATTGTACCTGAAAAGGCGCTTTTTAAAAAAGTAGCAGGCTATTTTTTGAGGAGTTTGAAGTTTACAGAAAAACTGAGCAGTAAGTCTAGTTTTCATATTATCCCTTTCTTTTGCACACAGTTCCCCTTAGAATATCTTGAATTAGTGCAGTACATTTTTTGCAGTTGATGAGCCAATGCCGATGCATCGTTACCGACTAAACGTCATAGTGTACAATAGGGTTCACTGTTGGAATCCTGCGTCCTGTGGATTTGGACTGAGGTATAATGACATGTACCCACCCTCATGGTATCAGACACAATACCTTTCATTGCCCCCAAAAATCCCCTGTGCTGCCTCTCCACCGCCCTCTCCCTTCCCCGTCTGAGGCTGTGGCAACCCCACTGATCTGTTTACCATCTCCATCTCCAAACTTTGGCCTTTTCCAGCGCATCACGTAGTTGGGGTCCTATAGTGTGTACGTTTCCAGATTGGCTTCTTTCACCAGACAACAGGCATTTCAAGTTCCTCCATGTCTTTTCATGGCTAGATGGCTCGTTTCTTTTTAGCGTGCATAATATTCCATTGTCTGGTGGACTGTAGTTTATCCAGTCTCCTACTAAAGGACATCTTGGTGGTTTCCAAGGTTTCGACAATTATAAGTAAAACTGCTGCAAGTATTTGTGTGCAGGTTTTGTGTCCATACAACTTGTCATGGATGGCACATTTAAAAAAAGTTTCTTATATGAAAGGTGAATTATATTTGAAATGGAGGTGCATGGTTGCACACCCTTTTGCAAAACACTGGTTACGACACAAGGGAGTAAAGTCTTCAGTCCTCTGCTAACTGCTTGGTCTGTATTATTTCACTTAGAGACTGCTGTATGATGAGTCAAAAGGGGCATTTTTTCCTTCAGAGTATAAGTGGGGGTTATATCGTCTTATTTCTGCTCCCTAGTTTAACTCACTAAACTAATTACCATATTCAGAAGGATACAGCTTAAATTAGTGTTAGAGCCAAATATCCCCAAGCGCACAGGTGATTTGCTTTGCTGTACCAAATAACACCTCAATCAACGTCTGCCTGATAATGATGTCTCATGGGAGACAAATCTAAAAGGGCCCTCGTGCATCTTATTCCTTGGTTCTGAGTATAGCATTTATGGATATGGTGTGGCTTCTTGGAATGTTTATTATATGAGTTAAAAAATTGAGAAGGATTGAACATACCATAGCCGGTGGCGTTGGCAATCAAATAGCAAAAATAGGTTTTGTAACAGATGACTTGGGTTTTGCTTTTGCTTCAGAAGTCATCTGTGCCACCTCTGTGCAGAGTTGACTCTGCAGCCCCTGTCCTCCTGTTCTGGACCACATAGGTGAAGGTGCAGCCCCAAAGCAGAGGGCCTGTCCCCCCCGGGGCATGACCTATGTGCCGGGTAGGATGTGCTCATACTCCTTTATTATTCCTGCTGCAAGGGATACCTGGCGTCCTTATAAAATTTCAAGTGCTGTGGTTATCCTGCAGTAATGAGATGGGCCCCCCTCCCAAATCGGGTTCCCATGTCTAGACTGATGATGCCACACCTACAGCAAGAGTCTACGAAAAGGTTTATTACTCACATAATGAGGCTTTCTGGGGGTTGGGGGGGAGCAAGGTTGCGCCCAGGCTGATCTGAAAACAGCTTGAGAGCGATGGGAAAGGAGAATGATTGACCTTTCATGGTGGGGGGAGGCAGGGATTGGGTGAGACATTCAGGCAGGGACTGGCATAGCCTGAAGCTCCCACAGCACTGCAGGGGGCAGCACCCGGGCTTTCTTATTGGCTCATTGGGCACAAGTCAAATAAGGACTGGTGAGGCTCAAGAGCTCTTTGCAGTCAAGCATCAAAAGTGGAGTCAGACCCTAATACCTCAACCAGAGTCGAAGTGCATGCGTTAACTTATGAAATTAAACTGGCAGCGTAGGAGTATATTGTTCTCTGTGGAGATCACAAATTGTGTTCGTCTAGTTTGACCCTCATTTACTTCTGACCTCACAACTGACGGCAACGTCCTAATCAGACCGTCCATATTTCAGCCCCTTCTGTCTTCAAGCAGCTTCCTTTTTTTTTTTCTTATGGAAAACTTAGGCATAAATAGAAGTAGACAGCAAAGTGCAGTAAACTTGCATGTGCCCCTGATGCGCCTTGAACAGCCCTGAACTCATGCCTAATCTCGTTGAATCTATACCCCATCCTCCCTTCCCTTCTTCCTCTACTAATGTGAAGAAGACAGGCAGCTATGATCCCATTTTATCCAGGAGTATTTCAGTAGGTGTCTCTTATTTTTCTCCCCTTATGTGTCGTTTAGTGCTCTGTGATTCTCCTGGAGTCCATCCACTTAAGTATGTTAAGGTTTGCAAATCTGGCCTTTGGAATAAGGTTTAACCCTTACTTCCTGGCTCTTCAACTTCCTAACTTAGTGTGAGCTTGAGCAGGTCACTGTCCTGACAGAGTGCAGTTCCTCCCATCTGGGAAAGGAAGCCTACGGTGTTTGCTCACAGGGTTTCCAGTGGTCTGAATAAGAGAGTGTGTGATAGCCATTTGCGGGCAGAGACTGCTCAGTAGATGGCACCTGTTACTCTTGCTGCTTTTGCCGAAACTGTGATTGTGTTGAAGCATTGCTCTGTGGGTGGGGTAGTATACAGTCTTAGGTGTGGGGAGTAAGCTGAGGACAAGAGAAAGGAAAACACAAAGAAAAGGGTTCTCTCCCTCCCTCTGCCCCTTCCCCCACCCTCGCTTTCTCTCTCTCTCAAAAATAGATAAGTAAATCTTTAAAAAAAAAAGAAGAAGAAGAAGAAGAATATTGATGGTTTGGTGTTCTGCACTGAATAAGGGAAAATGGTAGACTTCTTTGTATCTTCAGAACCATTGCACCTTCGTCTCAGTGGGTCATGATCTCAGGGCCTGATTTTCCAGAATGCTTTCTCACGTCTCTGTACAGAATCACTCCATAATGCCTAGAGTTTCAAATGATGCTCCCAGGCGACACTTGGTTCAATGACTAAACCTTCTCAGAACCTTGCCACAGGTGGGCTTTCTGATGGCATTGCATCCCCTGCTGGGATCGGTGTGGGATAGTTGCCGTGTACGGGGGCATTTCCTTCCCATCTTCAGAGAAGTCAAGAGCAAATGATCCCCTTCTTTTGTAAAGATGGAACTGTACTAAAATTGAACATTTCTCCCCTTCAGGGCAGATCTTGAATGTTCTAGATGAGTTGAAACTGGCTAATAACACCCTCGTCTACTTCACCTCGGATCAAGGAGCCCATGTGGAAGAGGTGAGCGCCAAGGGAGAAGTCCACGGAGGCAGTAATGGCATCTATAAAGGTGAGGAATCTGCCGACGTCGGTAAGCTCTGGCCTCCCAGCTCACCTGCTGGGCACCTTTGCCTTGACCTTTGAGCTTTGATGTTGTCCCTCTGCCACTTTCCGGTATACAGGACCTCACGGCGTTGCAGGCATTGAACAGGGAAGTGACCATGTTGCCGTTTCTGTTACGGTCCCCACGGATTTTAAAAGCACACTTTCTAGGTCAGGACATTGGAATGCGGGCATGTTCACCCAGGGTAAACTCAGCCTCTCTACCGGCTAGCGGGTTAAAACCATAAAGCTGTGTATTGGTTTCCTGTTGCCACTATGACAAAATAACACAGACTTCTGGCTTAAAACAACAGTTTATTAACTTATTGTTCTGGAGGTCTCAAGTCTGAGATGGGTCTCACTGCACTAAAATCAGGGTGATAGGGGCACCTGGGTGGCTCAGTCGGTTAGGCATCTGCCTTCGGCTCAGGTCATGGTCCCAGGGTCCTGGGATCGAGCCCCGCATCGGGCTCCCCGCTTCCCCCTCTCCCACTCCCCCTGCTTGTGTTCCTGCTCTCGCTGTGTCTCTCTCTGTCAAATAAATAAGCAAAATCTTTAAAAATAAAATAAAATGAAATGAAATGAAATCAGGGTGGCAGCAGGGCTGTGTCATTCGGCAGGCTCTGCGGAAGCATTTGTTTTCCTGTCTTTTGCAGCTTCTGAGGCCACCTGCGTTCTCTGGCTGATGATCTCTTCTTGCATCTTTAAAGCCAACAGTGCACAAGTCTTCGGACCTCCCTTCCTCTCTCTCTCTCTCTCTCTCTCTCTCTCTCTCTCTCTCTCTCTCTCTCTGACCTCTGTTTCCATAACGTCATCTCCCTCCCTCACTTACTCTAAAAAATATGGTTCCCGAAGGACTGCTATGATTCTCCTTGTGCCACCCAATCACGCAGCTCATTTTCCCTTTTCGGGGTCCTTAATCAGATCTTCAAAGTTCTTTTGCTGTGGACGGTCGCATAGGCACCAGTTCTGGAGGATGACGACGTGCCCCTCTTTGGGAGGTGGTTGTTCTGCCGACCTCGATGTGCAGTAGCATCTCGGGCTCGTGCTTCATTCCCGACACAGCCTCAGCTAAGCCACCGCCAAGACCAATCAGACTAGTCCTTGGGGACGTGAGATAGTCCAAAGTAGATCAGACCCAGCTGCTGACCCCAGGTTGCTTGTAGCGTGCAAACATGGTGAATACAAGACGTACGTATCTCATCGCGATAAAATGCGACCCATTCCACAGACTTAGACGACAGGCCCAAAGGGGCATATCTGTGCTAAGGGTTAGGACACCCACCCGAATCTGCGGTGGCTGTGGGTTTTTGCACCGTGGGGCAGGATGAGTGGAGGTGACCACGGTGACTCATCGTGTCCCAGGTAGTGGGGACCACCTCCCCAAGACAACAAGATGCGTAACACCCAGGAAAGCAGGTGACTGTAAAATTTCCCTAGCATAAGGTGAAATAGTGCTCAATTGCCCTTTGATATTCTCTCATATGGATGTTTCAGAGATTCCCGGGGATGCAGGGAATCCGAGTTTACCTCCAAAGATATGAAAGGAGAATAAATAGGATGCTTTGGCCCATTAATTGGTTTAGAAATATTGATGGGGCTGTGCATCTGGCCCTGGGCCTGAGGCAAAAATAATAAAATGTGGTCTGTGCCCTGAAAGAACTCAGGGTCAGCCGGTGGTTGGGTGGGTGGGTGACTGAGTGTGTGGTAGCAGGAAGCCTAGACTGTGGGATTTAGTAAAAGCGTCAATATTAATAGGCACAAGAAATAGTGGTGCATATGACCAGGAGATCCTCAGGAGGCCTGGGGGCCCCGGAAATGTTTGCAAAGTTGGCAAGCCTGGAAGCAGTTAGCCACGGTGCATGCTTGCTCTCTTCTGCGTCTGGCTCTGCCAAAATGCTCAATTCTGTGGCGCTGGGGGCGAGAAGCAGCGCGCGGCTTGTCCTGCAACGTGAAGGAGTTGGATCACGCTGCGTCACAGAGCAGTGAGGCAGAGAGGTGGAGAGAGGGTAGTGAGTTACCTGTCCCAAACGCGCCTACCTTATACTTCTGTTTACACCTTTGTGTGTGTGTCTGCCGTCCTCTTCGGAGCACCTCGGGGCAGGGACCTTGCTTACACGTTTGGTTCCCTGGAACCTCGGACAGAAAGATTCCTGTTGAGTGCTGGTCTGGATGACCTTCCTAGGATGTGCACGGCCTTTTCCTCCGCTTGCCGTGTTACCTCGGCAGAGCACGGCACGCAAATGCTGTTTGACGTGGGTCAGGTGAATGACCCATCGTGTTTCCTCGGCGCAGGATTAACTAACCGTCCCCGGCAGCCCCTCTTCCGACCAGCCCTCCCTCTGTTCATCCTCTTATTTTAGTGTAGGGAGAAGTGAAAACTTGTACTCCCGTAGATTAAGATTAGGTGTATCACCGTATTTCAGCGAGGTTATGGCCTGTGTGGAGAGAGTTGTTTTTATTTTATTTTAGAGACGACAGCGTCTCTAAGGATGGAGTGACGGGTTGTATAGCATGCAGGCGTTCAGCCTTTCATTTATTCTTCCACTGAAGGCCTGCGACGTTCCAAAGTAGGTAAGCGGCTGCCGATGAGACACATACGTAAATCACAGTAACGGAAGCGGTTACAAGGTAATACGTTTAAGATTTAAGCGGTTACAAAGTAATACGTTTAAGATTTAAGAAAGTCACATTATGACTGCTGCTGTGAAGCACGTCGGTTCACGTCGGTTCAGGGAGGTGACCAGGTGACCCCCGGCTGATGGATCTCGGGATGCGTGAGGAGCAAGAGGAGACGGGTTTAGCATTTCACTATGACAGTTGACTCTCGTGGAGATATCAGTGGTGTGGGTCGGAAAGAGAGTGTCAAGGGTCTCGAAGGATGGTCGCAAACCAGGGTTATCATAGACCCCTAACAGCATGTCAGGAGCTACCCCCTGATTTTCTTCTTTAAGAGAAACATTTTGGACGTGTGAGCAGTGTTTTGCTATTTTGCTTGAGTGCTAGAAATACCACCAGTGTATGACGCTGTATTAATATCTCAGCCACGACTCTGTGGCAAAGCATTGTCCCTCTGTCAGATTGAGTTGGAATCAGGCTTACAGTGCAACATTGTTAAAATGCGGCTGCCCTAAAAGGAAGATGTGGTTTCCTTCCAGCGGTAGGAGATGACCAAACACCCTTCTCAATGTCACATCTCGTTTTCTAAAGCCGCCAACTCCGACATGCTCGTACACAGAGGAATCGCGCTGTTTAAACTCCCTGATCAAAAGAGCATCTTTCTCTGAACAGTTAATGATTTTTAGTCTCAATCAAAAGCTCTCAGAAAGATCTTCAGTGTATGAGTGAGTTCTTCTACCATATTACCCAGTCAAATCTACTTGCCTAATGGAATCTGTGGGTGAATTGGATAAAATGGCTACAGTTAAATCATCCTTCTCCAGAATTCAACACGACCTTCCTTTTAATCATAGGGACAGAAGATCCCTGCGGTAGTCGTCATTTTTAAAAAAAATAATGTAATATTATAGGGGTGAAGGAATAGTGACACCATTAATACTTTCTCCCATTTTTTTTTTTGAAGGAAATATGTTTGCAGCATGAATCTCCTGTTTAGATTTAGAGAAGGGTAGACCGTGTTGGTCAAAAGGCATCAAAGGAAATTGAGAGATAGGAGTAGGGTCCAGTGTGGACTTTGAGTATGATCCTAGTGAAATTGTAGCAATCTTGGCAGTGTCTTCATCCTAACAGATCCTGATACGTTTACTTCTGAGAATCTTCTAAATCAGTTTTCCTTCCACTGTCCACGTGTTCTGAATGATTGTGTCAACCTCATAAACCTAGCCCACCAAGTCACAATCCATACCCCCACATAAGAATTCAGGAAGCATTGCCTCCAGTAGTGCTTTTAGTTAATCTGACAGCATTCCCATACTGAGCCGTGAGGATTTTTGCCAAAAGCAAGATAAATAAGTGAACAGCAAAATGCCAGAACGTTTACATTGGCCTGTGACCACGTATAGCGGTTAAATGTAAAAACTCCAGCAGGGCTCTTAAAATATTGAAAATGTGCACATGGCTAATTTCAGAGCAGGGATTAGGAATCGGTGCTTTTAAAGGAACAGAGAATGTACGATCTCTGTGCGATCCTGAACTGTATCTGGGACGCACAGGTCATGGCTCTCCGTTTGTGTAACTGTTCCCTGGGCAGGTGTTGGGTCTGTGGTGGAGGAGTCCTCAGAAGGCTCTCTTCATTCTGCACCCTCATCTGGACCAGGGCTCAAGGCAATAGTCCTGTAAATAGTGGTTCTCCTGTGGAAGGAGCGGCTGGCCCCGCTCTGCGTCACCTGATGTCTAAGTCAATGTCTGAAGCTCTTAGACTGCTTCTTGTAGAGATGGGTGTGAGCAAACTCTGGGAAGCTTCTGCTCAAACATAAGTGCCGGCCCTTCCTACTCCGTTGACCTGCCTCTCAAAGGTGGGGACCTCTGGGGCTCTGTCCTGAGTCCCCTCACTTCTTTACCTACCCACTCATGCTCTATGAGCGCATCTTCCCGATTCTTCTTTGCTGCCAATCCCCTCTCTGCCCAGGGACCTGGATGAGCTTTAATACACATGCGGTCACTGTACCGTGCTGAATTTCCTAGGGCGGCCCCAAAGTGGATGGCTAACAAACAACAGAAAGTTGTTCTCTCTCACTTCCAGACACCAGAAGTCCTAAATCAAGGGATCAGCAGGACCGTGCTCCTTCTGAAGGCTCTACTGGAGGATCCTTCCTTGCCTTCTGGTGGTCGCTGGCAATCCTTGGCTTCCCATAGCCTGTGGATGCATCACTCCAGTCTCTGTCTCCTCTGTCATCTCAGCTTTTCTTCTTTTCTTAAAACACTCCGCTATATTCCCACCCACTGAGAATGAAACGTGAGGTCTGCACCACGGCGGTACACAGCCCTACCATGACCTAGAGCTGCTTTATCTTCCTCGGCCCTGTCTGCTTTTTTCTGGGGTCCCCCAGCATTTTAATCTTGTTTCCACCACAGCGCCCCTCCATTGGCCGTTCCTTCTGGTGGGAAGCTCGTCCCCTGGTCTTTGCATGGATTTGATCTTTCATTCCCGTGTTGCCTCTGTAAGATCTCCCTGGAGAACTCCCTCAGTCAGAACTCAACATACCACCTTAGTATAATTTCTTGTGCATCCAATATGTTGTCTATTTGTAATTTATGTGCTCACGATCTGTCTCCCTTCTTATAATGTAAATCCCATGGGAGCGGGGATCTGTGATGCCTTATTCACCTCTCTGTCCCTTTGCTACAATAACCACATTGTAGGTGTTCAGTAGATACTTGCTGAACGAATAGTAAACATGTCCCAGATTTTTCTTCCTTCTGCTCCTGGTACCATACTTGAGTATCTCCCCCTTTCTCCCCTGAAATACCCTCTTTTTGCTGGGACCAGAGTAACTTCCCTAAGATTTTCTTATAGTCGCGTTTATAGAGTTTTCTGCCTCTTTCTCAGAGCAGAAAAGTCCCTGTAGTGTCGGAAAGAGAACGGTTAGACTAGCTCTGGCTTCATTTCCATTCCTCTCTCCAATCAAGGTCATCCTGAAGGAGGCTCTCCCCCCACCTCCCTTTTACTCTGCCTAAGCGCGAGTAATAAATGTCAGCGGAATGGATAAATTAACTCTATCGACAGCGTCTGCACAAGCATGGAGGTGGTGGAAATCCTGTTCTCCCAAGCTGTTCAGGAACGTAGACTTCCCCCACAGGCAGAAAAAGGCTTTCCAAATTCCCTGACGCCCGCATCTGAGGCCCTGCCATTCCTGGCATCTCTCCTTTACCTTAGGGGCGGATTCCAAAAGCAGCCAATTTGGCTCCTGTCTGGGCGGCTTATGAGTTGCTTCTTATACTCCCTGAATTTGGCGTGTCATGCCCTCATGCAGTAACACAACTTTCAGAGAGCAGTGGTTGCTTTTGTTGGAGGGAAAAAAAAAAACAAAAAAAACAACAAGACCAAACAGCAAGAGGGTCTGGGAGTTTATTAGAAGGTGGTTATGCAACATGTAGGTTCTGACTTCAGATTTTGACAGATATTTTCATCAGCTTCCCCAGAGTACGCAAAGCAGCCCCATCTTGCTGGTGTGGGTATTTAGTGTGCCGGGAGGCGTCTGCAGCCTTTTCACCCTTGAAAGAAGATCGCATGCTGTCTTCATTTCTGAGTGCACTCGTTCAGTTACATTCGAGCAACAAGCACTCACATATTGACTCCGTACAGTACGCTAAGCATGGGGCTAGCTTCTAGGGCACGGAGGCCAAGGAGACAGGGTCCCTGAGCTCTGGTAGCTCATATTCTAATGCTGAGATGCAGATCTACAGAGATGGTTTAGAATAACGAACTGCTAAGGGAACTCTTAGGAACGGACGTTTAGAGGTAGTCAGCCCAACCTGGACTTCCGAGAGCCTCCCAGGGAGAGATGACCTTTTGCAGGCTGATGTTTTTACGTGCTGGCAAGGAGAGGAAAAGTGAGGAATTCATTCTAGGCGGGAGTGAGATGCTTAAGGTGAGCAGAAAAGTAGCTTGGCGTTGCTAGAGATGGAAGACTAAACCAGGAGTGTCAGGTGATGTGGCTCATGAAGATACCCCACATCCAAGTTAGTATGTCCGACAGGAATGTGTTAAAAATAACTGTTGCCATTCGGGTAGTAGTTAAAATTGTGTGTGAAGACTATCGCCCAAATCCAGTACAAGGAAAGGGTAGAGGCATGCAAATAATAAACTGAGGAATGACTGTGTATCCAGTCCCTCATCTTTAGAGCTGGAATAATATGGTTGTTATTAGAGGAATATCATGAAGAACTTTTGTGAGGATTAACAAGTCAGTGCACGCAAAGTGTTGGCGCACGTACTCAGTACACGCAAGGCATTACTGTCATCCGTGAGAATACAAGATCTGTGACGGCATATGTGTTGTTTTACTCACTTCTGTATCCACGGGACGTACAACAGTGCCTCACTTCTGACTGAATACATACATGGAAAAAGAATTCTTGAGCTTGGGTTCGAAGGGTACATCGGTCGAGTAGATGAAGACGGGACTGGACGACCTTGGTAAATCCACTGCTGTTTGGTTGTTGATTGGAGACAAGGAAAGACATCCATGATGTGTCTTGTGTCTTTGGCTTACATGGTTGTGTAGATAGAGGGACAGTCTCTTGATGAATTGAGACTCATGGGCAGAGAGCTATATTTGGTTGGCAGGTGGGGAGGTGTATGAGATTGTTTGGTGTAAGAAGAGAGTCAGGGACCACGCCCTGAGGCACTCTTACCTAAAAGGTGAGGTGGACAATGATGATATCATAAAGGCAATGTTGACAGAGTGATTTGGGAAATAAGAAGAAAATTAGGAGAAGAGAAGATTCAGGGAAAAGCATGAATGGTGAGTGGTGCTAAAATGGCCAGTATGATGACGACACAGGTCCGTTTCATTGATTCCCCACATGATGCTCACAAGTGTATTTTTAGTGGAGAGGTGGGGGGACAGAGGCTGGACGGATGGAAGGGTGGGGAAAGGGGAAAAAACTTCTCACGTTCTTTTAAGAAATTTTCCGTGCAGGGAGGGAGGCTGTTCGAAGCAGGACTTGGTCATGGGAAAGGTTGGAGCATATGTGATGATCCGGGGTAAACTTCCATAGAGGGCTGACGTACAAGGCGTCGCTGAGAAGCTCCAGTTGCTGTGAAGATCCGAGATTTATGGGGAACAGATAACGGTTTTCGTTGACGGCTGGTGTCTTACTGGGGAGATGCCAACTCAAGTCAGAGTTTATACAGGGGTCGGTGTTTGGGCAAGAATATGATGGACAGTGGTGTATTACTCCATCGGAGCCAATAGTCATGACCACATACATAGGATAAGGTTAGCAAGCACCCCGAACACTGCCGTGCCATTTTGAACGACTGGGGCTGTCCACTTAAGCAGAGAAGAGACCTGCCGAATGATCAACATCTTAGTGCCGTGACAGAAGGATTTCACTGAACTGTTTTCATTTGGTAGAATGTCTGGCCGTGATACCACAAGGTTAAATTCTGCAGTTTGGGCCCATGGCTGCAGAATCCGTATCAGGGGGCAAGGTTTGTGGTTGGAGGATGGGTGTTTGATTTACTCACTTTTGAGCCGGAGCAGATGCAAGTGAGGTGGTCTAGCGTGGGCTGTGCGGAGGGAGGCTGAGGTTGCGTGGCGGCAAAGCGCAGGACAGTGGGAAGGATATGGTGGCGGTATATAAACTGAGCTCTGGGCGGGCGGGGAGTTGGGGTATTTCGTGGTAATGAGCTCCTCTTCCTGGATGACATGCAAGGTGAGGCTCTCTTCTGAGTTTGGTAAGACTCTGGAGGAGAGAACTTTTGGAATGCAGTTGATGAGGGAAGTGAAAAGTCCTAGCAATGTTAACGGACAAACAGAATGTTGGAAAGAAGAATTTCTCATCACGCTCATCTACAGGGGAGTCTTCCCCCCCCCCCCCAGCCATACTGTTCACTGATTCAGCCATTATTTCATTCATTCAAGAAATAGATTGGCCACTATGATTTGGAAAGGATGATGCTGTGGACCGTCAGCTGGTTAAGTGCTGAATTAGACAGTTTGTTTTCAAGCGCTTGTGGTCCTCCTGGGATGATGAGATGTGCACAGAATTGATTGTCATGATTGTCAGGCATCCCATGAACAAGGAACTGGAAACATACGAGGGAAGTGGACAGTAGGAAAACGTCGCCTGCAATGGTGGTCGTAGGGGGCTTAATTCCATAGGAGGGGCATCATGTTGTCAAGGATGTGTAGAATCGTTTGGGGGTTGGCAGAGCAGACATCCAGACACAGAACTTTCCGGAAGGCAAGATGGGACAAGCTGTTTCCTGTGGCACTAAAGTGAGACTTAGCTCAACCAAGGTGTGACGTGGCAGAGGCGGATCAGACCCAGGACGTGGTTCGCTTTACGTTCTCGGCCAAGATACGTGCTTTAGTTTTTCGACTCGCAGGAGATAATAAGAAGGTGCTCAGCTGAGTGAAGAAATGCACTGTTAGTAGAAGCCTCACTGACATTTCCACTCAATACTGTAGGATTTAATATCGTGGACTAAGGTTTGGTTGCTGCACTCACCTGACCGCACAATCTAAATGCAGTAACTCAGGGCGGGGCTTAGGCAACTGTGGTGTTAGGGATCCACAAATGGAGCCCAATGCCTGATTTTGTAAACAAAGTTTTATTGAAACACAGCCCCACTCATTCCTTGATGTGATGTCTCAAAATGTGACAGCAGAGGATGAGTGTTGGGAAAGCAATTATGTTGACCAACCCCTACACGGACGAGTTAGCAGTTTGAGGTCATGTTCCTTAAGGAGTTAACTCTTTTCAAATTGTGTCAATTCATTTTAAGGGTGTTTTCCAAAGTTTTACCCCTCTTTGAGCACTGACATCAGGAGACTGTTGCTCTTTATTTTGCCATCAGAATAGGTTGATAGAACGCAGATCATTATTCTATCCTATCTCCTGCCTGGCATGAATAAATCAAGGAAAGAGTAAAACACAGCGTCTTGGGTGAGAAAGCATTGAATGCAAATTGCGCCCTTTGTGGTTTGCATCAATCCAGGGAAACCATGTTATGCAGACATGGAGATGCCCAAGAGGAGAAAAATGGCCAAGAGAGTATTTCATAAAACTCTGCACCCTGATCAAGCATTAGAATGGCTGTCATATACTCTTGCCACTGAAAGTGATTTGACCTGCCGGGTGGCAGCATTAGAAAGGACAAAAATTGAAGCCTGGTTCGGAAGCAGCTGTTCCTGACAAGAGTCTTGTAGTAAATGGTAGAATTTTCTCTGCACTTGCCTGGAGAGACTGACGAGCCTCAGCCATCATACTTTTGTGACTTCCCATCATGGCAAAGTACCATCTAGATGAGAGGCATGTGACTTTGACAATTACTTGACCAGATTTTAAATTTAGACCTTGCTTCTTTCCTCTGCTCACACATTTTCAGAAAAAGAAAAAATAAAAATCCAGATTTCTTATCCGGTTTTTCTTCGTTTCTCCCGTAAGCTGCCTCCAACTTTCCTGCGCTTAATTCTCCTTCACGACTTAAATCAAGACTCTGTTGAGTCAGGGTGGGCGTTCCTAGGGACCCCCCCGCCCCGTGCTGTTGACTCCCAGTCAGAGGGATCTGTGGGGTCATGTGAGCTGTCCTCGGAGACTTGGAGTTTCTGTGGGGTGAGATCCTTGTTCATGCAGTTTTGTGTTCCCTGTGGGATTCTGAGAATCAGGAAAAGCTAGGGTTCAGTAGCCCCGATTTTGGAGCTCTAGTTGGTTCTATCGCTTGCTTGCCATGTCATGTTGGCCAGAGATTTGCCAGCTGTGGAATGGGGTACCTACCTTGCAGAGGGCGGTAGGGAAGGAACGAGTTAATATCTGCAAGGAGCCTGAATCGTTCCTGGAACATGGGGCACTCCATCATTATTCCTGGTCGTTGTAAGTCATTGCTTAGTAAATACTTGCCAAATGAATGGAGCTCAGCATTCGAGCTCCTGTGAACTTCATTCGGGGACAACCGTAGCAGTTACGGGGAGAGCAGAAGTGTGTACTGTCCTTTTTAAGCCCGGCGGGTGCATTTTGCACATAGCCCTTTCCAGGGAGCACGGCAGGAGGAATGAGACTCAAAGCTACACCATCTGACAAGTAAGGATATTTGCTCATGAACACATGCCTGGAAATGTGTGATCATACTTTATCAAACATGCTGTTCCCTGGGGAGAGTGTGCACGGATGTGTTTATCATCTGTTAAAAAATTTTTAAATATATATATATATATATATATTTTTTTTTTACCATTGCTGTTGTAAAAAAAAAAAAAACACTCCTTTTACAGCTTTAGAAAATTGGGTGAGATTCTGTTTATTGATATGTTTCTCTAGTTTCTGAAGATAAATTCAGAACTGTAAGATGAGAGATTTAGGTTATACACAGTGGGTTCGTATTTTCATACAAGGTGTAATAGTTCGTCCTGAGTATGATGGTTTGTCTTCCGAAAAGTAGCTGAGCATGACACTGTACCTGGTCCTGCCACCCCCTACATGCAAGTGCTTAGTGGACGGCTGGGTTTGGGGGCTGCACCACACTGGATCCCAAGGAAATCCTGTGTCCTCCTTGAGGGTGCTCTGAGCATTGCACTTCAGCACAGGTAAGCCCCTTCTCTGCACCCACATAGAACTCTTTCCGCCAGGGGGCTACTCGTGGCTTGGAACTCTCTAGGGGATCTTGAATCTCTGGCAGGGTGTGAGCTCTCGAGGGTCGCTCGAGGAGTTTTGTTTTGTTTTGTTTTCAAAGTGGTTACACATCTCAGAAACTTCTCTTCCATCACCCGGAGCTCTGGGACCTCAGCAGATTTCCTAGAGCAGAACAGATCCCTGATGTTGGATTCATGATAGATATGTACCTTGGATGAGCCTCTGGATTTCTATGGCACCGTCTACATTGTGTGTGTGCACGCGCATGTGCTCACGCCTATGTAAGTGGATAGGCATTTATAGAAATGGTAAGAGAGATGGAAAAACCATTCAGTTTTCTTATGACGAGATTGAGTCATATTTACAAAATAAAAGCAAGTATTTCCATTGCTGATTTTTTCAGCTTTTTAAAACTAATAAAAATTGTACATAGTTAAGATACACAATTCAAAATTGGGGTTGTGTATGCATTGTGAAATGATCACCACAATCAAGTTATTTAACTTAGCTGATACTTCACAGAGTTACCATCTTTGTCTTCTTTTTGTTGTTGTTGTTGTAGTGAGAACACTTGAGATCTGCTGTCTCAGCACGTGTCATGTCTACAATGACACGATGCGGTATGGTTAACTGTAGTTTCTTGTTGCACCTTCGATCCCAGAACTGACTCATCTTGCGTAACTGAAACTTTGTACCTTTGACCAGTATCCCCCCAATTCCCCAACCCCCTGCTGGTGGCCGGTCTACTGTCTGCTTCCCTGAGTTTGACTAGTCTCCGTTCCTCGTGTACGTGAGATCACGCGGTATTCATCGTTCTGTGTCTGGTGTCTTTTACTGAGCATAATGCTCTCCAGGTTCACCCATGTCGTTCCCAGTGGCAGGACTTCCTTCTTGCCTACGCCTGCAATTCCACTGTGTGTGTGTCTACATAATTCCACATTTTCTTTATGCATCCATCTGTTCATGGGCATTTGTTTCCATATCTTGCGTGTTGTGACAAAAGATAAGTGTCAGTGAGGATGTGGAGAACAGGGGACCCTCGTGCACTCTTGGTGGGGATGCAAAGTGGTTCAGCCACTGTGGAAAACAGGATGGAGGTTCCTCAAGAGACTATGATCCTGCAATTCCAGTTCTGAGTACATATTCAAAGGAAATGAAGTCAGAATCTTGAAGAGACATCTGTGCCCCATGTTCATGGCAGTGCTATATTCTAAGACATGGAAGCTCTAGCCAAGGCATGGGAAGTTTGGCACATCTCAGGCCACTCACATGTGGATTTGGAGCTAGTTGTCCCTTTGCCTTAACCTGGGGAGACCCGGGAAACCGTCCTTGGACATTGCCTTTTTCCTTAAAGAATAATACATCTGTTGACTCTGGGGAACATAAAAGAATGTGCTCAGTGTCCCAGTTTTTCTTAAGCCTGTGGTTCAGAGTTGTCTTCCTGAGTTTCTAAATCCAGCCCACCTGTGGCCCTCTTCCAACATTTTACAGGCAGGCCAGCACCAGCTCTCTCTTGCACCAGAGGTGAAATTGTATTGAGGCATTGTGCAAATTCACAGACTTTGGTGTTGAACAAAGCTTTGTATCTGCGCTCTAGGTCGCTAGATCAGTGACCTTTGGTACGTAATTTTGCTCATCCCCCTCAGGTGTAGGTATAGATGGCCCCCACCTGTAGATTGGACAGTGAAGGTAGCACCACCGTGGGGTAGGTGTAATGATTTAATGAGATGAAATGCATATTCTAGGCCATCAGATTTTGCTTCTATAGATGGGGAATCATAGTAGTGCCCTTGTGAGGTAGATGTAGGATTTAGTGAATGAAATGCATATCATAGTCCATATCACGTAGTACGTGATCAGTTAAATTGAGCCATTAGAAACAGCACATATAGGGCACCTGGGTGGCTCAGTCAATTAAGCGAATGACACTGGCTCAGGTCGTGGTCTCGGTCGTGGAATCAAGCTCCATGTCGGGCTCTCCACTCAGCCTGGAGTCTGCTTGTCCCTCTCCCTCTGCCGCTCTCCACCACTTTCTCTCTTTTCTCAAATAAATAAAATCTTTAAAACATTTTTAAAAAACAGTACATATAAAACCCGTGAAGTAATTCATATCGTTTTCCCTGATGTCATCTAGAGAATGCAAGTATTTAATCAACTGGGGAACACACACATATTTCATCTCTGTGTATTTAGTATGGTTTTTACTTTGGAATCAGTATAGATTGACAGAATTACAAATATTAAAGATAGTTACTGCTTTCCCTGTACCCAGCTTCCTCCAGCATTAACCTTCTACATAACCACTGTTATCTGTCAAGAAATTAACATTGGAACATCACCTTTAACTGAACTATACATTTTCCACTAATGTGCTTTTCCGTTTCAGGATCCAATGTGCAACGCCACATTGCACCTAGATGATACATTTTTAAAGGATTCTTTTTCATTATTGTGGTATTTTGGTCTACCTTCTGCTTTATTTTATGTTAACCAGTGGGGCAATAAATATATACTGTAGCCATTAAACAAGATCTTTATGTTATGTAGCAAACTTCCTTTGGTGTTCTTAAATTAAGTGAAGTTCTACGAACTTGATCTAGTAGTAGGACAGTCATGTGCATATTCTATCAGCTTGATCCCAAAGAAGGATAAACATCTGAAAATCATATGAGGTTCATCTAGAAGGATAGTCATGTATGTATTCATCTCGTTGAAGAATAAACACATGAAAATTCTCCGAGCTTGATCCCACAGATGGAAAAACAAATGAAAACCCTATGAGGTTTATCAAGAAGGATAGCGGGTACACATTCTATGAGATTGAACTCGAAGAAGAATAAGAGTTAAGTCTATGAGTTTGATCTAGTAGAATAGATTTTTTTAAAATTCCATGAGCTTAAACTAGTAGAATAATAGGTGAAAATTTTATGAGATTCATGTGGTAAAAGGCATGTGCATATCCTGTGAGCTAAATCTTACAGAAGGATAAACAGATGAAAAAAATCTGTGAGTCTGAGCCAGTAGGACAAGCAGCTGAAAATATTACGAGGTTCATCTAGTAGAAGGATTCGCATGTGCATAATCTGTGAGATTGACCTGGAAGAACAAACAGATGGAAGTCTACGGGCTTGATCTAGTAGATGGATAAGCAAGTTTAGATTCTGTAAGCTTGATCTAGTAGAAGGATACATAGATGAAAGTCTATGAGCTTGGTCTAATAGAAGGATAAGCAAGTTTAAATTCTGTGAGTGTGGATAAGCAGGTGAAAATCCCATTATCTCGATCTGGTAGAAGGGTAAACAGGTGCACATTCTGAGTTTGATCGAGTAGAAGGATAAGCAGGTGAAATGCCATGAGCCTGATCTACTATACGAATAAGGAGGTGAAAGTTCTATGTGCTCGATCTCCCAGAAGGATAATCAGACTAATTCACAGGTTGTGATTCCTCCTGTAGCTCAGTCAGCTATTGACAACTTGAATAAATTATGGCAAAGTGTTTGAACTTCCCTATTCTTTGATGTGATAATCTGTGATGCAAGAGTAACAGTATTTGTCAGATAATTACCTTAAGATCATGTTGAAAAGATTTAGTGCGATACTTTTAACTTCTCTTGGAGGCCGTTCTAGAAACTGCAGACTATAATATGAATTTATGTGTGAATTTTCCCTGATGTCTGTGCGTACAAAACATTTAGTGCCTGAAGTTTGAAGATCTTGTTTATAAGAGGAGTTCAGGCTGTAATCGTGAGCTACAGTTCATTCAGCAGTGGTCAGAATTCACTGTACCATCATCAAAAACCAGCATGACGAAGTGAAGCTTTGCTTCAAGATCCCTTGAACCTCTGTCTCCGGCAATCCATTTTTTAAGTTTCGATGGCATTTGCATCCTTTGTTAACCATGCATGGTATTCATGCTTTCTCTCCTTGCTATGCATCTGCGTTGTCCTTCAACTTTCTTCACTTCACTCTTTCGTTCTTTTTTCTAAAGTCTGAAAAGCTATTTTCAAGGAGCTGAACGTCCATTCTCTCCCTTGTTTCCAGCCTGACATCCCGTGGTTATTATTCCTGTGGTGTTCAGCTGTGCGCAGTGCATTTGAAAGCTGTGGGGAAGGACTTTCCGGGAAACCATGCATCTGGTTTTACCTCTATCTGTGTGGGCTTCCTGCATCGCCGTGGGGTGGGGGGAGACCCGGCCCTTGGCTCCCTGAGCCCTGTGCTGGGAAGCCGCTGCCTGTGTCCCTCCAGGCGTATCCGTGGCAGGCCTTGGAGAGCAGCCTCTCTGCAGGGCCACTCCCACTGGAGCTCGGCTTACCACACCATGCTCTCCCCAAACCCCTGTCCTGCTCTATGTGCTTAGAGTCAAGTGACCTCGTATGGACAAAGCTCATTCCCTCAACGAAATGGTAAGAGCTGTCCTGCTAGTAAAGTACTAGCATTGATGAAAACGGCCATGTCGGGTGCTGCTCCACTTCTATTCTAGACACTGGACGTGGCATTTGCGATAATTCTACCTAATGCTCAACCGAATGTGTTGGGGATGTGAGGCACGGATGCCTGAGCTGCAGAGCTGGCGTTTTCTTTTCTTGTGGCTGCCCTGAAAATTACCGCAAATTTCGTTGCTCAAAACAGCACAGATTGATTAGTTTATAGATCCGGAGTGCAGGTGTCCAAAAATGGGTCCACCTGCGCTAAAAATCAAGGTGTTGGCACAGCTGTGTGCCTTTGCGAAGGCTCCAGGGGAGAAGGTGTTTCCCTGCCTTTTCCAGCATCTAGAGGCAGCTGTATTCCTTGGTGTCGGGCACCTTCCTCCATCTTCAGGGCCCGCTGCATAGCATCAGCCGGCCTCTCTCTCTGACCTGATTCTGAGTCTCCTGCTTCTCTCCTCCTCTTATCAGGACCCTTGTGATCACGCTGGACCCACTCAGATAATCCAGGATCCTAAGCACTTTGGCCATGAAAGAGACCACATCCCCAGGTTTTGAGGATGTAGACATGGGCATTTTGGGGTACTATTGGTTTGCCTACGACCACTGGCAAAAGTAGAAATGGAATTTCAGCTTTGTGACTCCGTAGTCATTGACTTGAGTCCTTTCTTACTCCGAGAGCTGAGTTTCCCCGATGACAGTCATAGCTCGTGACCACTAGGTGATGCTGGCCTGTGTGGTGCATAGTAGGGACCATGTCGTATTTTTTTTTCGCCACCATGTATGCTGTATTGCTAACAAAATTTTCATTGAATCCATATAATTAGAGAACTTGGCTCTTCCAAATCACCCGCCCCATGCCGAACATGGAAGAGTCCACTGAAATGAGCCTTAAACCAAGCTTTGAAAAGACATACGTCTCCCTGTTGCCTCTTTTTTTGGTCTTCCAGGGGGGAAAGCAAACAACTGGGAAGGAGGTATCCGGATTCCGGGCATTCTTCGGTGGCCAGGGGTGATAAAGGCTGGGCTAGAGATTGATGAGCCAACGAGCAACATGGACATATTTCCTACGGTGGTCAACCTCGCAGGATCGCCATTGCCCGAGGACAGGTACTGTGACTCAGACGCACTTGGTATTGTGTCATTCAGATCTCACAGGGGCGAGTGTGTTCTGGTTTGCCTGCATGACGGCATTGTTATCTCCAGATGGACTTGTCATCCACGTCCAGTTAGGGGGCTCACTGATGGGTCGCCGACGCAGAAACGCTGTCAATCCCGTTCTCCCAGTGGGAAGTCAGCGGCAAGGTGCGGTGTCTGTGTTGGCTCTCATGAGTCTTTGACTTTCAACATCCTGCTGATCCTGTCTCTCCTGGCTGTGCCTTCCACGGACCTGTCACAGGGCAGGTGGGCAGCCACCTCTTTGACCCACCATGTTTGGCTCCCCTGCCTTCGCTCGGGGTCCCACTCAGCTGCTCTTTGCTGCGGCACCAAGAAAGGCAACAGGTTCCCCCGTTAACGGCCCTCCCTCCCAGCATGTCTTCATTTAGCAAGTTCTAAATGAAACGTCTTTCTCTTGAATTTAAATACAACTTCATATGACATTGCCAATGGTTTCTTCTTAAGTGTTATTACCAATCTGAAGAGTTTTAAGTGAAGCATGCTGATTAATTGTTTTCATTAGTTTGGTGGCAGGCCAGGCTAATGTCATGGCAGGCGGGGCTGCAAATCTTGTTTCAATTCAGCTGCCAGCTGAACGAAGAGGAAACAGGAAATAGAGAGGTGAGCGCAGCTCAGCCAGCGCTCAGTCCAGGATAGGTTTGCTCATTTCTCATTGCTTTTAAGCTTGTTTTATCGTTTATTGTTTCCTTATTGTTTTGAAGTTTGTTCTGTAGTTGTATCTTCCCTGCCCCCGACACACACACACACACACACACACACACACATGCTAGAGACCAGGCAACATTGGACAGCTCAGCCCTTCGCAAACCTTGCGGTCTCAACACCCATGTACTTCTTCCGTCATTGAGGAACCCAAACACCTTTTGTATATGTGGCTTATGTCTGTCAACGTTTATCATAGGAGACCTTAAACCTGAAAAAATTCTGAACACACACAAGTGCCCAAGCGCACCTTGCATCCGTGGACAGTGATGATGTCATCACCTGCTGTGAATCCACTGGAAGAACGCGCCATGCGCTCCTGCAGGAGCCATAGCTCAGAAGGCAGAGAGCATTTGGTATTCTCATGAAAACAGTGTTGGCTGTGTGAGCCGCATGGAAGGGTCTTGGGGGTGCCTGTGGTTCTCTGGGCCACACTCTGAGAGCATCTGGTACTGTGCCTAAGATCAGGGATCCTGCTTGGGTTCTGATCTTGGCTTCCCTGCTGGGTCTGTGTTTCACTTCGTGGGCCTTGATTCCTCATCTGGAACGTGGCTTCAGTCACGGCACTGACCTTGCAGCCTCCCTGGGAAGACTGAGAGCAGGAGAGCATGTAAGCGCGTGAATGGTGGCCATTGTCGGGTTTCCCACCACATTGAGAGGGAAGAAGTCCATCAGCGCAGTTCTTTCTTCTTCCACAGTCAGCGATCATCTGGGATCATAGAATCCTAAAGGGAGAGGCCTGAAGGGCACTTTTAAAACTTACTCTACTCAAACTAGTCCTTTGCTACCTCAGTGACCGACGGAAAACATCACAGCAAGAAGTCATAAAAAGTGTTACCTTATGTGAAGCCAGAAATCTCACGCCCCGTCTCATCTACTCATGGGCCCTTGTTCTTACCCTTGGAGTAAGACTTGGTGTCTCCTTAAGTAGTGCACACAGAGTGTTCAGGCCATTTCATTAATGACCTTTTTCTCTCATGGCTCATAATCTTAAAATCAGCACTGCCTTTGCCTTCACGGTATCTTTAAATGGGCTTCGATGCAACTGGGGAAAGACAAGGGAAGGGAAAGGTCAGAGGCGAACAGGAAAATCCGCTGAGGGAGATCTTGTGGCTCTGGCCTCCTGCCCATGCCAGTCTGAGGCTCATGGAGGTCAGTCTGTTTTCATTGTATGTGCCCACTGAAGAAAGAAGCAGCCTCCCTCTTCAGCAGGCCCAAAATATTTCATGTGGGAGCCAAGACATTGGTAAGAACTGCCTTTGCAATATGGAAGATGCTTTTCATGGATCTCACTGATGCGTGTTGACCCAGCTCAGTGCAACGATGCTGTCTCTGGGTGGAGCTGTAAGGCCCCAGAGAATGCCACCATCATCCTGGAGACCGCACAGAGAAGGAAACAGAACTCTGCGTTGTCCACACCCTTCGTGGAAATAGAGTTAGTCACATAATGTCTGATTTAAATCGTGTTACCAACCGGGTCCAGGAAACATCCTCATATACCTGCCCTCGAGACTGGGAACATCTAACTTGGTGATTCTCACTGGGGTGACTGGGGTGACTTTCTCCCAGGGCCCATGGACCATGTCTTGGAGATATTTTTGACTGTCTTAACTCAGTGTTACTGGCATCCAGATGCCAGGGATGCTGCTTAACATCCTACAAAGCTCAAGACAGCTTCCCACAACGAAGAATAATTCAGCCAAATATATTAGTAGTGCTGGGGTTGACAGGTTCTGCTCTCAGGCTCACTATTGCTCTTTTATGGAAAATATTGTTATGATGCATTAACGTCATCAGAACTTTTCAGTGAAAGCATCTGGACAATATCCCCGTATGTATGTCCATCTATAAATGATTCACAATATCTATTCTTTAGAAGATAACCTTAACTCTCCCCCACAAAGATTGGTGGAGGTCAGCTTCCCTGATTTCTTGCATGAGCAGTATTAAATTTCCATTTCTCAGGAGAATAAACTCATTGGAAGGGTCGAACCCCAAGCTGTGTGACAAGGACTTAATGAGGTGCCCTCACATCTTTCTGTGTGTTTTGTGGGGTCAGGAGGATTTCTATTCAAAAGACCCCTAGCCTTCAGGTACAACCTTGTCATTCTCAAGAACCATTTTGAGTCTGGTGGGTGACCTTCCTGACCAATCAGAGCTCGACGAAGGATGAGAAGCCCTTCCATGCAGGGTTTCTGCTTCGGTCAAGAGAGCAGGGCTACGGGGATACACATAAGAGATACTTGCTCGGCAGAGTCTCAGTGCTACTGTGAGAATAATTCTTTCATTCGACCCCGTGCCGTGCCCGCATGAGATTCCTCTCCGGCGTGAATTTTTCCTTCACGCATACTTCACTGATCCATTTGCATTCAGCGGCACAGTTTATCAAAAGAATTTTGGTGGCCATTACCCCAGGTGTGTTCAGAAAAAATTGTTCCCCCTGTGTCTCCAAATGAGCTAATTCTGGAAATAAAGGGAGGGCAACCCTTTTTTGGTGTGTGTGATATTAAACATATGCAACATGGATGTACATAAGAAGAATGTATAATGAAATGTATTAATTCCCAAAAATGAAAAACCTTACCATCAGTCACATCTTTGCAAGCAGATAGAATATTGTCAGAGGAAGCCTATGACGATGCTCCTCGTTCACAGATGTTGGTGATGAAGAATTGCAACATGCCCTAATTGGTTAAACCGTTGGAAACCATCCAAATTCTGGCCAGAGATGGTTCAGCTGAGCGGGAAGAAAAGGGGGGGGTGCCAGCATCCTTGAAAATCACACTTTACAAAAGGTGAAATACTTAGGTCTCATCTCTCATAAAGAAAATAAAATTAAAATGTGACTTTTTTTTCCAAGTTAAAAAAGGAAATCAGTGCTTGAATGCTTGATACCGGTTTTGTGTAACGAAGACAAGGGGAGTGACTTCATTCTCCCATTTAATTTTGCTGCCCGATAGCTGTAGAGGAGTATTTCAGTAGAGTCCTACAAATAAAACTAATTCTTCTGCATTTTGCAGAATAAAAGGTGAAACTCTTCATGTATGCGCCACCACTTATGGTTGACCTTTATGTTCAAGTTAGGCAGTGAGTTTAATGTGTACAAAGGGAGGCGTTTTTTAGGTTATAACTCTCTGGTTACTTGGGGTTTCCTTTATGAAAATATCTTTCTGTTTACTTGGGATTTTCCTTAGTTTATGGAAGATAAACTTTCTACATTGACGAAATCACTTTATTTTGAATATCGCAGAGGTAGCTCATAAACATTGTGCCCCAAATTAACCTCTTTGTCCCCCAAAACTGCCTCTTCTCTGTCCTCTCACCCCCAAAGCTTTCTCTAGTTGTATGATCCCCAAATCCTTCTGAGAGCCGGCCAGGCAGAGGCAAGGACATTCGGGCGGACGATTCACTGGTTCGGAGCTAAGAGAGAGGCCAGCACATTCACGGGGGAATGAGGGTCACTGTAGCCCAAGGAACATTCCCAAAACATGCTCTCTGCAGTGATGTGAAGGTCGTCCCCGCGGTATTTAATTTGACCTGACATTCTGAAATGCACAGTGCTTGGAAAGGAATGATTGAAACCATGACCGTGTTGTGGGACAGGAGCCCATGGGGAATATTCCTACCTCACTCTCCAAATTCAACATCACGTCCGAGGAGCGTGGAATTGGCTTCCTGTCACTTTGAGAGAACCTCGGCCCCGGCGCCCCAGGCTGTGACGTTATGGGAACATTTCTATACGGGCAACGTCAGGGGTCATGTGCTGTCTCCGGCTTATGGCCACGGCTAACTGGGACTCACACACGTGATTTAAAACAATCCCAAGTGTTTTGATGGCTTAGACACCATTTAAAAGTTGAGCGCGAGTAGGGTCCCTTTCCATTTTTCACGGCAGAAACGAGCCGCTTTTGACGGGTCATATTTCTGTAGCTCTCTTCAATGGTGGCTCTCCATGGCCGTGTGATTTACTGCCCGCTTCTAACAATATGAGCACATTAGGTGTCGGATATTAAAAAAAAAAAAAAAAAAAATGAGCTCTAGGTCTACATCCAAAGAACAAGGAGATAGAGGTAGCGATTGTGTCCTGGGAATGAAGATGGGTTCTCCATCCCGAATGGTCCTGGAAAGGCCTGCTCTCCACATGAGGTAGAGGTCCCGGGAGTGGGGGGGGTTGGGGCGTTTTGCATCCCTCTGTCCCGTCCTCTGGGTCATTTTTCACTGCTTGGGGCTTCTCTTCAGACACTTACACCTGCTCACTCTAGTGCACCACTTCCTTTCTTTCCACCGTATTCAGGGTTACATATTAGTACAGACTGAGTCTTTCTCGAAAGGGATTTGAAAGGACCAAAGCACAATGACTGCCATTTCGGGGTAGAAAGAGTATTTCAGAGAGTGTACCGTTTCTCAACAGAAGTGTCTCTCTACCTTGCTTCCTTCTCCTCCTGTCATGGCGAACGGAAGCAGGGGCTTGGGAAGGGGGCCAAGTCTGCCTTTTGTTCTTATTTTTAGCTCACAATAATAGAATATTTTCAGTCCGTAGGCTTCTGTGGCGCTCGTGATTAATAACAAGGGTGGGGGCTGGAGAAGTGCTAAGCAACAGGGCTGTAATTTTAGGACGGGGGTTTTAGGGACACCAAAATAAACCACACACAAAGCTCAAGGGATGCGGGGCCTCTCAAGAATGCTAACCCAAATTATATAGCCAACTCTGCCTTCCAGTTTCTAAATTCCTCATAATAAGGGATGATAGAGATGGCGTGTTTTTAATCAGAGGAAGATAATCCTCAGGTGAGACCCTCTGACTCCTTCAAAGTCACTCTGTGTCTGTAGTTTTAATGATGGGGCCTGATGGTATCAATGGCTTCTGTTGGTCTAGTGGCTCTTAATGTACGTTTTTCCTTTCTTTAAATGCCAAATAATCTGCTTTTGCTCATAACCAATTGGATATTATCAAATGTTTGCAGTCTGGAAATTTCCCCTTGGTCTACTTACACATGCAGGCCTGGAAGAGATATTTGCATCTGGGAACAGTGCATCCAGAGGGTGTTTAGTGTCATCGTCATTAGTATCTATTCACAAATTAGTTCATTCCGATTTAGATGTGTGCTTCCACGGACATCTATCCAATCCAAGTTGTGCCCGTGCTCTGTATTACCTCTTTGTCACCTAAATTGTTAGATGTTCTTATTTTCCATGGAGCTATGTACTTTGTGAGTGAAGCTTCCTCTGTGCCAAGGCAAAAGGCAGAAGTTGGGTTTAGGATGAGCAGCAGGGAGAGCCGTAGAGAGCACTGATACCCAATAATCAGCTGGGTTTGCATCCCATGGGCTGGTCCCAGTCCCATGACCTCGGGTAAGTCATGTATGCTTTCTGATTGATGTCTCCTCAACTCATCACCACAGGATGATAATGGTCCCAGCTCATGGTGCAGGATTAAATGAGTTCATGCAAGAGCAGAATTGGCCTCAGGAAGTTGCATAGGGTGCCCGACAGGGGTCAATGAGTGTTCTTTGTGTTGGTTGCTGGATTATAACTAAGTGACTCTCTCATGCTCTCATTTGCTGGAAGGACAAGTCAAAGGTTGGGGCAATTTAGCGCGAAGACGATGCGGCCGTTCCCCAGCTGATGCCTGTCTGATTTGTCCTACAGAATCATCGATGGACGTGACCTCATGCCACTGCTTCAAGGGAAGACCCAACTCTCCGACCATGAGTTTCTCTTCCATTACTGCAACTTCTACTTAAACGCTGTGCGCTGGCGCCCTCGGAACAGTGAGTAAAACAGACCTTTCCACTCTTCTAGCACGTCTGCCATCGGGGCCGTGCAAGGAGATGAGATGGCAAGAGCGCTTTGCTCTGTGAAGGCTGGGGGATGTGTCCGCATGTCACGGTGCTTCGCTTCGAGCTCCTCCTCCTGTCTTGTCTTGTTCCTTCTGGTCTTGCCACAGTCCAGGCACGACGTCAGCAGACCCTGACCCTGACTTGTGAGTGGTTCTGCCTCCTAGGCAGAGGAAGCCCCAGGTTGCAGCCAGGGCACAGTGGTCCCCATCATTCATGGCCTGCTGGCTGGCTGCCCAGCTTCAAGCCCATAGCACAAGTCCCTTCTCGCTGTGACTTGGAGCCAAACCAACGTTCCACTTTAGGGGGCACACAACTTGTGTTTGTGCATCCTCTGCCTGGAAGGACATTCCTTCTCTTGCCTTTTGGGGAATGCTTAGCAGCTTAGCAGCACCCGCCATCCAGTGCCCCCCTGAAACACCACCCCTGTACCCGCTCTCTAGCACTTTGTGCCCTCCTGGAGCTTTGTGCTGTGAAGCAGAATGGCATTTAGATGTTTCTGTGACTTTCTCTCCAAAGACTCAGCCATGGTGGGGCCTGAGCCAGATTCAGACCTTTCACGTTCAGTTCAAATGCCTCGAGGTCCTCGTACATCCCAGACTGGGCGTTCTTTGCACCATGCACTCCACCGGAATCGGGATGGTGTTTGGGTCTTCCGATACCAGTTTGGGGTTGTATCTGTCTCAGGCATAAAGGAGCAAATGCAACCGAGCAATAATCCTCGGTGCAGGGATAGGCTTTAGATATTTTTTTCCCCGTGTCTTTAAACTTAGAACCGTAGTGATGTTCAGATCGTGAAGAGACATGGAGGTATGTGGAAAACGGGTTCCTGCCAGCTTGTACGTGCGGCAGGTAGATGTTGAGGAGGGACTTCCCGTCTCATCTTCAGAGGTGGAAGAAAACTCCCCTTTTTCTGTGCTGTGCTTTGGGTCCTGCTTCGGGAGGCTACACTCTGCCGGACCTCCCACCTGAGGGCTCACTGTTGAACTCAGGATGACGTTCATGCTGGTTTTCCACACCTCCCACTCCCCACCCTGCGCACCCAGCCAGTTCGCCAAGGGCTTGTTTCAAGAGCAGCCTCACCATTCTGTTTAAAGTGGAAAATCACAACCCTTCCATTAGCCACAGAAATTGCAGTAGGTTTACCCTTCAGAGTTTCTACTTTAAACCCGGCTGGCTTCCTTGCAATGTTTCCCAGAAGACAAATATGAGAGAAGCATGAGTTTAGGGTTCTAGACCAGGAAGCGTTCTTTATACTGATCTCGTCAGTGTGTCTGTAATTCCAAACATCCGCAGGGACACGGTTTCTTGTTCAGATTAATCAACACAGTCAGGTGTGAGTCTTCCAATGAATTGGAGGTGTCCTCCTTCCCGCTTGTGTTTACATGGAGCCGTACATGCACAGGATGAAGTTTCTGTGACTCTTGGCTGATTGAAGAAATGCGATAGCATGTCCTGAACCTCACAGAATTGCATTTCTGTAAAGCCAGCACCCCCCCGCCATGACCCCCAGTCGGAAAAGCCAGAAGGAACATATTGGATCAGGGGCTAGAGAAACACACTCTGTGAAGGAGGAAAGACAAAAGGGACAGAGAGAGACAGAAAATAAGAGTACGTGAGAAAAACAAGACCCAGACTGTGACAGGCAGCTGGGCTAAAATTTGCTTCTCAGACACACCCAAGTAACATTTCCTCCTGTGCAATTCTTGAACATCTGCTGCCTTGAACCGGCAACAGGAAAGGAGACAGGGCGGTATTTCAGTGCTGGAGGCATCCGTCCAGCTAAGGAGTCATGACACACCATGGTTTTTATGACCCATCTCTTACTTGGCTTTGACGTTATATCTGAAACTCGGTAACGGCGTTTGTCCACGATCTCCCATGGCTTTGGGGGTGTCTATCCAGTACTGCATCTATTTATTTATTCTACAAATATTTTTGAGCACCTGCTATGGGGCACCTTCCGTGCTAGGATGAGTGTCTGTCAGTGGGCAAAACAGACCAAATGCCCTGCCGGGCGGCTCTTACACTCTAGACCATGATGCACGGCCGCCAGCGTCAAATGCTGGGAATGCAGAGGTGCGTGGGGGAAGTGTGACTCTCATCTGTATGGACTTGGGTAGTACTGGTTGGGTAGGTCGGCTGAGATCATCACAGATCTACTTTGGGAGGAGATTGCCGGTCATCGCTCTACTCGGTGTTGGGACACTGTCCATAAGTCTTAAAGATAAGAGGGTTGCTGCCTGAGCTCACAATATGTTATTAGAAAAGAAAACAGGGGAAGAAAAGGAAAGAAAAGAAAACAGGGGTGCCTAGGTGGCTCAGTTGGTTAAGCGTCTGCCTTTGGCTCAGGTCATGATCCCAGAGTGCTGGGATCGAGTCCTACCTCAGGCTCTCTGCTCAGCGGGGAATCTCCTTCTCCCTCTACTCTCCGCCCCCCCCCCCCCCCCCGCTCACGCTCTCTCTCTTGCTCTCTCTCTCAAATACATAAGTAAAATCTTAAAAAAAGAAAAAAGAAAATTTAGGATCAGGATTTAGTCGCAGGTAGGGGTGTGTTGGAGCTGGGTCCCGCTTGGTGGAGAATCTTTCCCATGTGCCGTCAAACCGTTGCTAACTTCAAGGCAGTCCATGCTGGGCATATTTACCCCACGGGAATCAGCGGACACAGCAAATCCGGGCTTTGTTCCTCCCTCAGAGAGAGCTGGCTTACCAGCAGGTCATTGGTACCGGCACATTAGACCTGACCGCAAATGTTAAGGTCCAATTACCATTTGTCCTGATTAGTTGGAGCCCGGAGTATTCTGGACTTATTAAGTACTTATTTTCCAAACACTTGGAGCTACAATTTTGTTTCCACCCTTTTGAAACATGAATCCCTTTTAACTGCTATATACGACGTCTTCTCTGTAATTTAATAATTCCATGATTATAATAATTTTATAATTTAGTTGTCTCAGCAAGTTGAATGACATAATTTAATCATGAGTGAGTATCATCACTCCCATTACATTGTGAAAAGAACTCCCAAACACATTATTAGAACATGCATAAGTTTTCTTGCATTAAAATAGGAATTTTGAGTTAAAACGGAGTGTTCGATGTGCATTATAAGTCTTGGCTTTAAGTTTGGGCATATGAATCAGCGCTATTAAAAATTCGGCATAATGACAAATTGATTTTATGGATAAGATTTATCTTAGAAAGCAGGTACCTACTTGGCTCTAGGATTCTGTTACCGATTTTCAAGCTTGTGACTGTAGCATATAAAATAAATGTTCACGTGAATGTGTGAAAGCCCCCAGCAGAGCTGGTCACACAGAAATCCACGGGATGTGGTTATCCTGATGCTGAACCCACAGGGCCTCACAAATCCAGCTACATTTTCAGTTCAGGTTTTCTGGGAACTTTTACCTATGATTAAAAAAAAAAAATCTTTAAAAAAAATCAGGACAAAATGCTGTAGGATAATAGAATTCCTTCTCAAGAAATGTGTTCATAGTACTTGCTTCGGCAGCACGTATACTAAGAAATGTGTTCATATCCAACATTTTAAAAGGGGCCTACTTTCCAAAATAGGGGATGAGGAAGGTTTATTCTTTTTCAGTTATGTAATCTTGTTTATTATTAGAATTTCTGTAATGAATATGCAGATTTCTTTCACTCCTTTCTGTTTCCCGTGCCTATGCAAGAGATAAGTAAGGTTTAAAATCAAGAGAGCATGGCCGTTGTTAAGGAAAGAAAAATGCTTGCTTTGTGGACCATCTAAATTTTCCACACAGTTAACAAATTAATTTTGCCTCTAAACTACACCTAAGAAGAGGGAATATCCTACTTATAGCTGCTTATGTCTTCATGGGTTGACGGTTACCCAGGGTAGCAGGGCTGTGGTTGGCTTTCGTCTCCGTGACTCATTCCGCCGGAAGCCTTTCCCTGTCTGATTGTCGGACGTGGGATCTAAAGGGTCAGAAATAAAATATCAAGGGCTGACACTGTGGTGACATGGGCTGTGGCATTTTGCAGCGAGGGCCTGCTGAGGATGTGCTCGTCCTTCAGCTGACCTTGAGAAGGACGGCTCTTGCCCTCTGCTGTGACTCGTGTGGCAGGTGGATAGACCGCAACCACTGGAGGGATATACGTTAGGTCTCAGGCTTTCCTTTTGGTGTGTGAATCCCTGCACCAAATGCCGCAGCCTGTGAGCTCAGCCTTCGCAGGCATTCACGCACGCATTGCTGTGTGTGCCTTCTGAGCCCAGTGGAAGGGACAGCACGCCTATGCACAGGTGTGGCTGTATGGGCCCGATGGTGTCCCACAACACAACGGGATCCACTATAGCAACCTGGGGAGAGCAAGTGATGTACAAGGATGGAGGAGGCTTCCCTGAAACTGTGAGACGTCTATTTCATTTATTTTATCTCATTAGGGCTCACACTCTCAGGAGCGGGCTGCACTTCCCGGCTGTTCATTTCCTTTAATGGGGGGGAAAAAAAAAAACTCGTAAATGGATTTTTCGTTTTCTTCAATGTAGTCCATTAAACATATATTTTCATACAGCTCTTGGTATTCTCTTATATTAGACAGTATTAGGCAGTTTTTAAAATAGACATCCAGGGGCACCTGGCTGGCTCAGTCGGTGAAGCATGTGACTCTTGATCTCGGGGTCGTGAGTTCAAGCCCCACATTGGGTGTAGCGATGACTTAAAAATAAAATCTTTAAAAGAGACATCCATTTTTCTACTAAAGCTTTCATATGCCTGACCTAAGATTTCATTAATATCATGGATGAAAAAAGTGTCAGCCGTGACTTTGGTTAATTTGTGACAACATTGGGGCACCTGGCTGGCTCAGGCGGTAGAGCTTGCGACTCTTGATCTTGGGGTTGTGAGTTTGAGCCCCACGTTGGGTGTAGACGTTACTTAAAAGTAAAATCTTCAATGAAGAAATGAAAAGTTACTCCCTTATAGAGACAGAATGAATCAAAATTAGGTTTTCTTTCTGAAATACCAAAAAAGACAGAGTTTTGGATGCTCAGACACCTTCTTCGATCGAAGCTCAGAATGTCCCTCATTCTCATCTTACCAGATGTTCTGTCTTCTGCCCTTTTCAGCCTGCATACTGGGTTCTACCATTTTATCGATTGTCTACACTGCTTGGCACATCTCCTCTCTTCGACACAGGGCCTAGGCCTGTTCTGTCAGGATGCCTGCTGATGTTGGAGCTTCCTCCTGATTTGCGGTGGTGTGCTCTGGGACCCGCTGTTTGCTACAGGGACATTGCAGTGCTAACCAAGGCACGTCCTATTTAACAAGTGTTTGTTATCTTTGCATCTTCTATGCAAAACTGTGTTGTACGTGATAACATACGCTGCCCTCTGTTCATCTTTTATTCTTGAAATGCGTCACCTTTTTCTCCTGTGGCCGTTGTCTGTGTTTTGAAAACATACTCGATAACCGTACACCTTGGCGTCTCTTCCTTATCCACTTCTATCAGACGTTCCTACTGCACACTTTGCATCTGATACCTCTTCTAATCCTTGTAATTTAAAGGGGTTTTGATTACATTAGTGTCAGGTTCGTCTGTAACAGGAAAACACAAAGGAACAGTGATGTACCTCGGGGGACAAGGGGGTTCCCTTGTCCATCTCACGAGTGACACGTAGAGGTGGATGGTCTACGCAGTCTCGAGTTGCGGACCCCAGGCCCCCGTCCACCACCTGGAGGGTGCAGCAGCTTCCTGAGTGTGGTGAATGAATGATGGTGGTGTCGACCGAGGGGCAGTGGGATGGAGGAATGAGTGGGAATGATGAGAGGAAAAAAGTGCAGGTCAGTTTTCTCCCAAGGGAGATATGCAGACCCTCCCAAGTAAATCCTACAGGCCAGAAGGTGCTCACCTGCCCACACCTAGCTTCAAAGGAGGCCGGGAAGTGGCGTCTTCACTATGGGTGTGTGTCCAGGTAACACCTGCTGAGTGCGGAAGGCTCAGAGGACAGGTAATAGTGTCTCCCACAGGTATTTCTCTCATTTATAGATGGGGAGACACAGGTGTAGGAAGTCGCGTAATTGGCATACCGTAACAGAGTTGGTGGCAAAGTTGGATTTGTGGCCACGCCGTGTGCTTTCAGAGTCTGCCCCTCCATGAATGGGAACTACTTCTCCTTCTTCTCCTCCATCATCTTCTTCTTCCCTCCTCCTCCTTCTTCTCCATTTTCAGAGAGCGAAGGAAATGGAGTGAGTCCACAGACAGCGAACATGTAGTGAGAATGGGTGAGCAGGACAGAGGCCGTGATAAAAGTCCCGCTGGGACTGGATCAGGCCCACGGCGATGGCATTGTTGGAGAGCCTCAAACGATGGGGTATTTCAACATACGGGGGCAAAGAGCAAGAGGCAGGGCGCCTAGCATGCATCGTGTACCCATTGTGTACTGCGGTTCATATTTCTATTCCCCAGTGACTTGTTTGTTTCTACAGCAGAGGGTTAGTCAAGGGAGTGTTTCTTGTTCTGACTGAATCAGCCACCAGTTGGGGGAGCTAGCATTGCTGGAAATCCTGCCTGGATGTGAGGCAGATGCTCTCAGCGAGAGCGAGAGCCCGTAGCTGCGTCCTCATGTGTGCTACTGTTCTCATAGGGGGTTCCAGCCAGGAAGCAGTCGGACCTGTAATCCATTGGCTCAGTGCTGGACCGTTCAGCGTCTGGGCTAAGGTGAACAGGTGGGATTGAGCCTGGGGGGTCAAGATGAACGAGGTGTGGGTCTACAGTGAGTGCGGACTGAGTTAGAAGACGCTGGTGCCCCCGGGCGGCTCCAGGTGGGACGCCCGATGTAACATTTCTGGGTCTAAGAAGGGAACAGGGGCGTTGGTGTAGGGTGGCTGGCTGAGGAGAGGGGAGCAGACGGTGTGCTGTTTGACATGTGTCTTGGAAGCAGGGAGGTCACCGTGGGCTTGGGGGTTGTGGGACGGATTTGCAGACATCAGTAGATGGCGTCCGCATTCCTGAGGGGGCATTCCTGGGGTCCCTTGAGTGTGGGTCCCCCACGGTTCAAAAACAAAGCGTTACTGAAACGGTTCTTGAAGAACTTCAAGATGGCGGTGTAGCAGGAAACCCTGCCAGACGGAAAACCCACAGTGTCTGTGCGTGCCTTACATGATATATACACGGAGTCCTCCAAGCGTCCAAAGTACATCTTGCCAGGACTAGCAGTCCGACGGCATTCATCACGGGAAGTCTGGGTCCGAGTGATGAATTCAGAGCCGGTGTGCTGAAGCCGTTTACATTTAATCGTCCGTGCTCTTTAGGAATCCTTCGGGGGGGGGGGGTGAGTCTTAAGACGTGAATGACAGTAAAGGGATTTAAGAGCAGAGGGAATCCACTGTGTGTCTTGCTTAGATGGATGCTTTATGTTCACAGCTCACTCCTACGTGGTCTTCACTCTGCGCTCGGCTCGGTGTAGCAACGGGGTTTTGAGGGCCCTCAAAGCAATGTCACGAGGCCGGGACTGTGATTTTCCTGACTTTACGGAAGGGGAGAGTGGGTCACAGAGAGGGTCACAGCCGTGCCCAGCATCATACAGCTGGGACACAGCAGAGCTGAACGTAGAACCCATGCCGTCCGTCACGGCCGGGGTTCCAGCTGATCATACAGCACAAGCCACGGAAACAGGAAACATGTTCGGTTTTCAGGTAGGCTCTGCAGAGGTGAGAAGAACAGTCTTTCTTTAAAGTACAGTGGAATTTTAACAGGAGAAAAAATGTATTTTAAAAAAAAAAACTTTTTCTAGTATATGGAGAAATGTAGGATGAAATATGTTATCAAAATAATTTTGGGAGAGAGGCCAGAATATAGCTATTAGCATTTTAAGGTGACCAGATCCTTCCTATTTTATCACACGCCTGGGATGTAGTGTTTTCCTTTGAAATGGCAGCTCTGAAGTTGTGGATTTCTGGGTTCCTGGTGAATAATGAATGGAACGGGGTCCATGTCTTGTGAGCCTACGTGCAATAAAATGGATTCCCATTGCTCTAAGTGGAGCAAATCCAAAATGGTCCAAAGAAATAGCACAGAGAATAAGCAATCTTTTTGCAAAAATGTTGGAATTTCAGATTAGAAAATGAAAAGGCACATACCGCATAGAGCATACCAAACAAGCAAAGAATCAGAAAAATGAATTCTTCATCGTACACTTGTCCGGGCTCGGTCGCGATCCCCCGCTGCTCCCAGGTGAAGATGCTGGAGATTTCCTGCCTGGCCTTTAAGTCAGTTCTGCAGTTCACAGCCGGGTGGGCCTGAGCGAAGGCGGTAATTGTGGGACTCTGTGTGCGTGGCTTTCAAAAGTGAGTGGGGAGCACGGGCCCTTGAAATGAATTTGTTCGGGAGCCTGCATTCTCTGGGGGTTTTAAACACGCCGAGACTTGACTCGAATGTCAGGTTGGAAATGCCCTCTGGATCGGCAGCAGCCCAAGGGGCTTCCCGCACACATCTGTGTCTGTAACAGCCTTGGCCCTCATGACCCTGACCGGCGATGGGCTCTCAAGGTGGCTGTGGCCTGGGTTGCTGGCAAGAGTCCTAAAGGAAATAGGTCGCACTTGGGAAGACACACAGGGAAAAGAGGAGTGCATGGAGAGAATGTTCAGGAAAGACATGTGCTTTTGAAAAACTCTGCTGGAGAGGGCCCTCAGGGAACGGTGTCCGCAGCCTGGCGTGTCTGCCTGACTTCATCTTTAAAAGGCAGGTGAGCTGAGCACCTGGGAGCTGACCCAGGTGTGGGGTGGAGTCTCTCCCGGCATATCGGGGAGGCTAAGACGGGAGGCGTCCTGATACGGATGCCCGTAACGTATTCACTTCTGGCGCACGCACAGCGCTTGCCCTTCCTACGTCTCCCACCTGCCCCCCAAAACCACAGAGAGGCTCACGTTCCCTTGCATACGCTCATCCGAGGTCAGGGGTTGCTCAGAGACAACACGGACACCCGCGACAGTTGTGTTAGGTTGCTTCCGTTGCTTTATTTTGTATTGGCCTTGGTTGGTCACTAAAGATGCACGAGAATATATGCAGATTATGGAAGTGGATTAATAAATGCATATGGGATGCCACACAGTGGGAAGGTCTTTAGGACTTTGCATTAAAAGCGCTGTAAGGAAAATGCAAAGGAGGACATTCCCGTCCTGCACCTGATTGCAGTGGGTCAGTAGCTGCTAATTCTTTCGGTGTCTGCCGTGTTTTTCCACGTAGGAAGCCGTTTGCTGAGCTCTCTCAGGGGAGGCTCTTTGATGAGCACGCAGCTCCTCACAGACTCAGAACATTCTGGAATAAACAGGGAATCCATTCTTTGGTAACAATTTTTTGTAAAGCAGGTTTTTCCCCAATATTTGGGGGGGTATAACGGAACACAGACTTGATGTTCAAAGAACTTAGTTTTCAGGGGCGCCTGGGTGCCTCTGTTGGCTAAGCATCTGACTCTTGACTTCCGCTCACTCTTGACCTCAGGTTCACGTGTTCAAGCCCCGCCCAGGCGTTAAAACAAAAACAAAAACAAGCTTAATTTTTAAATGATGTAGCCATCCTATTCTGGGGTCGGTGAATTCTCCTAATTTGGCATTTTTAACAGCTCTACTAAGAAATAACTTACACACCTGAAAATTCCAGTTCCACAATTTTTAGCAAATGTGTGGAGCTGTGCACACCCAGTCCCAGTCTAATCTGAGAACATTCCCTTCTGCTGCCAGTTGGCAGTCCCTCCCCATCCTCGCTAGCAGGCTCATTTAATTCTTGATTTGCTACTTTCAGGCTTTCTCGGAGCAGAGAAAATAAAATGTTCACCGAGGCCTTCGCGTGTTTAAGATTGCGCGTGATGTCTGTGTGTGCGTGTGCTTTTAGCGTCTCTCCTGCACATGTCAGCAGGGAGCCTCCTCCCTCTTCTGGAAGGTTCTCTTACTTTTAAACGGAAACAGAGGCCGCAGGTTGAAAAGGTTGGAGAGCAGGAAATGGTAGAGCTGGGTGGTAGAGAGACAAACAAAAATAATCTGTTTGTCCGTGTGTGTGTTTATCGAATGTCCGCTCTGCAGTGTTCCAAGCTATAAAGTCCATGAGACCCAAACGACCATCCTGGCTGAGTTCCCTGTGCAGACTGTTCATAGGCTTTTTCTTCTCTTGCCTGCACCAGCATCGCCTCGGACATTGGGGGTTGGGGAAGAGGAGGAAGAAGGAGATGGGAGGAAATAGGGAGATTTTTGTGCGTAAGAAGAAAACGCCATGGTGACCTTGTGTAAATTTGCCTCACAGAAGCTGTCGTTCTGTCCGTTTTACCATTTCTTCTTTGGCCGTTACAGCTTAATGCATGCTCTTGCTTTGTTTTTTGTTTTTTGTTTTTTGGGTTTTTTGGGGTTTTGTTTTGTTTTGTTTTGTTTTGTTTTGAGCTATGGTGTTCTTCTCTGGAGCGGTAAGGACGAGACGTATGTCCGGTGCCCCGCATTCCGGAAGCACGGGGCGGCGTAGTGTCTGTGCATGCTCCCCTCTGCGGTGAGGCTCAGGGCGCTTCCCACCCCATGCCAACCTGTGTCCTTGTAAACCACAGGCACGTCCGTCTGGAAGGCCTTCTTCTTCACGCCCAAGTTCAACCCCGAGGGCGCCAACGGGTGCTTTTCCACACACGTGTGTTTATGCCACGGGCAGTTTGTGAACCAGCATCACCCGCCGCTGCTCTTCGATATTTCCAGAGACCCCAGGGAGAGAAACCCAGTATCGCCGATGACCGAGCCCCGCTTCCAGGAGATCGTCGACGTCATGCAGCGGGCTGCAGACCGCCACACCAAGACCCTGCAGGAGGTCCCCAATCAGCTGTCACTGGGCAACATTCTCTGGAAGCCGTGGCTTCAGATGTGCTGCTCATCTTCCGGGCTGTCCTGCCAGTGTGACCGGGAGGAACAGGCCAGGAGGGAGAGCCGCTAGGTGCACGTCCGGGGACAGAGGCCTGGCGCCCGCTCCGCCTCCTGCCTTGTGCACACACAGGGGGGCGGCCCTGCGGAAAGCCAGCCCTGTCGGCACCTCGGACTGGGAGCCTCTCTCCATCTTACTGCCCAAAGGCTCCATCAAGAGCCCCCTGGTTACCCCAGGGGAAAAGCAAAGTCTACGGTATACACAGGGATAAATGCCAGACTTGGGGTTCCATGGCCAAAATTCTTAGAGTCCTGTAAGTGTGGGGGTTCGGGTGGGTAGGAAGGAGCAGAAGGTATCATGCTGACACCTCTGCAAATGAGTGGACCCATGGCATAAGGTGCCATTATTCCACGATGCCTTGTGGTGTATCGGCTGCCATGATTTCCCTGGCACACCAATAAAGAACGGAATAGCATTTAAACAGCACTTACTAAATCTTAATACATGCAACTCAGAATGAGTTAAAGGACCATCTATCACAATAATAGGTGATGCTCAATTGCAATTTGATTTGGAAGGCAATTATTATCAGTGTTACTTAGAGCACATATTAAAAACTATGCATGATAGGTATATTTACAGATACACAGTTTATTTCTTTCCTCAGGAAATCAGAGATAATTAAACTGTAAAACTAGAAGCTTCACACTATTTAGGTAAAAGCAGGAGAGGTTCACAGATTAGACTTTTCTCGTGCAGCAGACTTTTTTGTGAAATCCTTCGGGAACCATAATCCCAAGACAGTCTGTCCTGAATGGATTCCCGTTGCATAATTTATAGTGTTATATTTGGGCTTTACTGTTTCTTTGGTGAATGGAAGTTCCCAGATAAAGGCTACCTCGGGGATACTGTAGCACAAGGAATCCCTCCCGATGCAGTGCAGAATTATTGGCCTGGAAAGTGTATTACTTGGCGGGGAGAGCTCGTAAGCAATCCATGACCCGTGCACAATATCATGATACCTTTCGTTCCTGCAGAATTTACTGATGAGACCACAGTAGCTCATATAAGTACCTTTGCTTTTTACACTTGTATTGTGTGGCTAACAAATACCCGTGCCTTCCATCCTCGAGGAGATGTACAATTTCGTTTTAATCCTGCTTCTCCCAACATCAGTAATTGAGGGGTAGGGCATCACCAGGCCACGTAGGAGGGGGTGGGCAGTGGCTCTGTGGGAGGAAGGTCCTGAGTCTGCACCACCAGCCCCCACGGAGGAGAGCATGCACCTGAGCAGAGGATGCTCATGTCACTCGATCAGACTCTAGACATCTGCCACCAGGACCATGTGGATTCCTTTTCGGGTCAGTGGAGAGGAGCTGCCATTCGTGTGCCTATCCCTTTGTCTCTTTAGGGCACGTGTCCGAGCATTCCCTCTTGGCCCGGTGTCTGCTCTGTTCCAGGAGACAGCAGATCGGTGCGAAGCCTGGACCCCGCGTGGCCCTGCAGAGAGAATGTGTGCTCTCAGGCGCCCTGACCACGGGCCACGCGTCTCTCCACGTGTCCCCCACCCCGGGAAGAACTTCCAAGATCCAGTAGTATTACTGCATTTCCTCCTGAGATCCGTGATTTCACATTTTACATCTTTCTTTTCTTACAACCTACAAGTGATGATTTTTCCTCCCCTCCCCGGGAAAGGTTGCAAGTTGGCGAGCAAACGGGTCTCTTATTTTTCGTGTGGATTTCTAACTCCACAAATGGCTGAGAATCTGTCCTATTGCTTTAGGAACCGCTAACAACTGTACTAACTTGTTAATCCCGGGGTAGGGTTATTGCTGGCATTACTATGCAGAAACTTTAAAACCACTGTTACAAACTTAGGTATTACGCTGATCGTGTTTACTCAAAGTTTAACACACTCAATGCAAGTGGACTCTTCTAGACAACACTTCGGGGGCTGGGGATGTGTGTTGGAGGATTAAGTGAAAGGAAGCACTTTTATAGAATATGTGAATACGTATGTGTGTATAGAGTTGTTCAGTCTGTACTGAATGTTAGCAGCCAATGAAGGACATCTACCTTTAGAAATAAAATCAGCTTTTAAAATATTTGCCTCAAGGGGCGCCTGGGTGGCTCAGATGGTTAAGTGTCTGCCTTCGGCTCAGGTCATGATCTCAGGGTCCTGGGATCGAGTCCCGTATTGCGCCCCCTGCTCAACGGAGAGCCTGCTTCTCCCTCTCCCGCTACCCCTGCTTCTGTGTTCTTTCTCTCAAATAAGCAAATAAAGTCTTAAAAAAAAAAAAAAACTATTTGCCTCAAAATAACTTACGACTGTTATGAACCAGGGTATTGGAAAATCAGGTTTATTCATGATAAGCTTAATTCTTAGGTTTCAACCCCCTTGCCATCTGAAAGTTTTGCTTGGGATCCACAGCAGGAAATTTGAATTCTTTTTTCAGCAGACACCTAGCAAGCCTTTTTTATGACCTGGTCTGTTTTGTTTTTACAAGGCCGTACCAGGCTACTTGTTTTCAAAGCATCTCACTGGTATTACCTCTTGAGTTGTACGTCCAAACCTTACTGGGCTTTGGAGCTTTAAACAGATTCTTTTAAAAGAAAGAAGGCTTTCTATCCGTAGCATGTCCTAGGTCTGGCCACGCTAAGCAAACAGGAACTGTGGACAGACCTCATTTCCCAAGGTCAGAAACCCTGCGTGAAAAGCAGAATCGCAGCCCGCATCATGAAGGATTCAAGAAGAGAAACAGACATTGGATTGCCCTGGAGGACGTCCAGGGGAGAGGGGAGAAAAGATGCAGGGAAAGGACTCTGTCCACGTCTGAAAGACGCCGTCTCTAAAGTGACGCACCTGCTTAAGGTTTCTGAAAACATCGTTCTGATGTCCATGCAAAGGTAAAATAAAATTTTCCTTGGCGACGAAACGTGTTGTAGTGCTTTGCCTTCTCGCGTGACTCGATGCAGCAAGTGTGTGGAGGGTTGACTGTGTGAAGCGATGGGGGCTGCAGGTTTCAACGGGACAAATAGTGACTGCATCCCTAAGCCGCAGGGAGCGGTCGGAAGTGTAGAGACGGACAGGAAATAAAACAGCCCCTCCCATCTGATCAGGCATGCACACTGCCTCAGGTCTTTTGGGGGGGGGCGTGTGAAAAATGCCTTAATTCCTTTTATTTTATTTTATTTATTTATTTTTTAAAAAGGCTTTATTCATTTGCGAGAGAGACAGAGAGAGAACAAGCAGAGGGAGAGGCAGAGGGAGAAGCAGACTCCCCGCTGAGCAAGTAGCCCGATGCGGGACTCGATCCCAGGACCCTGGGATCATGACCTGAGCCGAAGGCAGGCGCTTAACCATCTGAGCCACCCAGGCGCCCCCTTAATTCCTTTTAAAATCAGAAGGAACAAGATGAACATTGAAGGTTGAAGATCACATACACTTGGGTACCCATACAGTCGTAAAATAGGATCTTAATGTGTTTTCACGTGTTTTAGGTTCGCACGCAACACGTCATTGTCTTAAAACCTATTTACTATGTTTTCCCTTCGCGTGCACGTCCAAGTCTCGAGTGGCCCTGTATGTGGGGGAAACACCTCTTGTGCTCATGAGATATTTGCAGCAGAGAAGTCTGCAGCGTCGAAATTGAGGAACGGAAAACATTGATCTCTCCTCCGGTCTTGAGACAGGATTCCTTTGGAAGACCGAAGCCGAGTCAGAATCAGGCATGGCAGCAGTAAGAAGGACGAGGAGGACAGTGTGGGCACAGGGGGCCCCACCTGGGTTCCCATTTGACCCAGCACTTCTGCACAAACGCTAACACGGGTCCTTAGGGAGAGGTCTATGTAGACGACGCGTGGTGACTTGTAGACGCTCCGAGCTGGCTTCAAGCCTCATTACACGCTCGTTAGCTCTCAAAGAATGTGCTGTGTGATGTCAGTGTCCCCGTTAAATCCAGGCTCCCTCCAGGACACCTCCAGTGGGTCTAAGTGGGGGACTCTAGTGCCCTGGTCATCCTTGGGGTTCTACTAATGAGGTTCAGATGCTCTAAATGAGTTTGCAGGATAGTGCTGTTTAGCTTACAGGGCACATAATCACATCTTCTTAGAGGTGGATTGCACAGTGCCTAGGTTTGCTTTACCCAGTGTGCAACCCGTCACTTTTTTATTGTTATGTTAATCACCATACATTACATCATTAGTTTTTGATGCAGTGTTCCATGATTCATTGTTTGTGTATAACACCCAGTGCTCCACGCAGAACGTGCCCTCTTTAATACCCATCACCAGGCTAACCCATCCCCCCACCCCCCTCCCCTCTAGAACCCTCAGTTTGTTTCTCAGAGTCCATCGTCTCTCATGGTTCGTCTCCCCCTCCGACTTACTCCCCTTCATTCTTCCCCTCCTGCTATCTTCTTCTTCTTTTTCTTAACATATATTGCATTATTTGTTTCAGAGGTACAGATCCGTGATTCATCAGTCTTGTACAATTCACAGCGCTCACCATAGCACATACCCTCCCCAATGTCTATCACCCAGTCACCCCATCCCTCCCACCCCCCACCACTCCAGCAACCCTCAGTGTGTTTCCTGAGATTAAGAATTCCTCATATCAGTGAGGTCATATGATACATGTCTTTCTCTGATTGGCTTATTTCACTCAGCATAGCACCCTCCAGTTCCAACCACGTCGTTGCAAATGGCAAGATCTCATTCCTTTTGATGGCTGCATAATATTCCATTGTATATATATACCACTTCTTCTTGATCCATTCATCTGTCGATGGACATCTTGGCTCTTTCCACAGTTTGGCTATTGTGGACATTGCTGCTATAAACATTGGGGTGCACGTACCCCTTCGGATCCCTACATTTGTATCTTTGGGGTAAATACCCAGTACTGCAATTGCTGGATCGTAGGGTAGCTCTATTCTCAACTTTTTGAGGAACCTCCATACTGTTTTCCAGAGCGCAACCCGTCCCTTTTGTATTGAAGTCTAGGATATAAAATTGGCCTCACGGATCATGTGAGGGTCTCAGGTTACAAACTGTATTGTCTATGGTGGTGTTTTTCTAAAGGCAAAATCTCCAGTGACTGTATTTTTTATAACTATGCACTATGAGTTGACTCTGAAAATGCATGTTGTCTAAATTGAACACAAGGTGCAAAATTAAGTACGTAAACTGCCGTATTTACAAAGACGGGGCGTGTTCCCCCGTGGGCATGGCCTCTTTGTGATTACCTTTGAGGCAGAAACTTTCTCCTGCAGCAAATGGACAGTTTCATGTCTGTGGGTACGAGGCAGGGACGCATTTCCGTCTTCCCTGATTGTCGTGTTGGGACCATGAGACACTCGGCCCTCGCCAGAAAGTTCCGTGCATGTCATCTTTCTTGTGGCCGCTGAACGCAGAACATCCAGGTAAGGACTCAGAGAAGATCCTGAGGAATGAGGATGCCACGGCGCAGTTACAAGAGCCTGGACCCCTGAACCACGTCACCAGTGGGGGCAACCAGGGAGAGCTGCCTGGTTACCGGGTGATTGCGACCTGACCAAGATCCAAACTTCCCTCTCTTAAGCCACTGAAGATTCGGAGGTTGATGGTATCATAGCAGGCCAACCCAGTAGGTCGGCCACACTAGGTGAGCCTGACGTGTTGTGAAAGCTCTTTGTATTGCAAACAGTTTCTCTGATTTACTGGTGTTGCTTTCAGTAGAAGCTCCATGCGTTAATTCTTTTTGTGTTGTGTTTTTCTATTTTTATTTTAATTTCATTGTTGTCCCAACACTTCAGCTGAGATCTAGCCTGTTTGACTTTTAAGTGTGCAACGCAGTACTGTTAACTTTAGGCACTAGGCTGCACGGCAGACCTCTAGAATTCATCTTGCATAACTGCCGCTTTCTACACGGTGATGTGCAGCTCCCCATCTTTTTTATTCCCCAGATCCTCGCCACCAGCACGCTGCTGTGTTGCTTCTGTAAGTTTGACCATTGTAGATACCTCCTATCAACGGAATCCTGCAGTGTTTGTCCTTCTGTGAGCGACCTAATTCACGTCACACAACGTCCCTCTGGTCGATCTGTGTGGTTGCATTTTGCGGGACTCTCTTCCTTTTTTAAGATTGAAGGGTGGTGAACGTTACTTTAAAAAAAAGCCACAAGTGTTGAGAAGGATGTAGAGAAAAGAGAACCTTCATGCAGTGGGGAAATGCAAAGCGGTACAGCCACTGCGGAATACCGTATGGAGGGTCCTCAAAAAATTAAAAATAGAATTACCATATGATCCAGCAATCCCACTTCTGGGTATTTGTCCAAAAGAATTGCAGTCAGTTGGGGCACCTGGGTGGCTCAGTCGGTTGAGCATCTGCCTTTGGCTCGGGTCATGATCTCAGGGTCCTGGGATCGAGTGCCGCATTGGGCTCCCTGCTCAGGGAGGAGTTGGCTTCTCCCTCTCCCTCTGCCCCTCCCCCCAGCTTGTGCTCTCACTCTCTCTCTCAAATAAATAAACAAAAATCTTCAAAAAAAAATAAAAATAAAATAGTCTTTGAAATCCCTATAAACTTTATAACCTTTGAAACCCTTAAACCTGTATTTCCTGTGCATACCTTAAGCACTCTGTTGACTGTGGTGCTTTAGGTTTGTTAATCAGATTTTAGTCTTAGAAAAAGATCAAAAGACAATGTAATGTCTTCAAGCCGACTTGTTTCCGCACCCTTTGAAATAATACCACGTAACTCCTGTGTAATATTTACAGTTAATTCATGCGATTCGTGATTCTTACGCTTTTCTTTAAAAGTCAGGGTGGAACACATTCAGTTCCTGCCACACATCAGGACCTTCTGCGGGAAGATCTGAGAGTTGTTGCCTTTCAGGTTGAAGGCAGCAAGCGTGGTGTGAAGAGGTTCGGAGAAGGCAGGGTTGCAGATAATATTCAGGAGAGGACGCGTGTGGCGTTTTATCAGACAAAGGGAGATGCCCTGGGTCGGGAACTGCTGAGGGGGGGGGGATCAGACAGACCATGTGTTAGAACTGGTCTCGGGGAGACCTGTTTCCAGCCATCGTGTCCGGAGCGGAGATCATACGAGTTTCTGTAGCACCTTGCCTAGCACTGCAGGTGAGGTAGGAACTGGTCCCAGAGCTGCCCCGTTGGGAGCGGATGGAATCGGGGCTCATGCTCAGTTGGGCTCGTGCATCCCCGGCTTGCCTCCAAGGACTTCTGTGCATTAATCTACTTAATCTTCACTCCGCATCTGTCAAATAGACGTTAATAATGGTTCTGTTACAGAGGAAGAAAGAGGTACACGGAACAGGACAAAAATAGGTTGCCTTAGGCTTAGATTTGTGTAGTGATCTCCTGGTTAAGAAAATAAGTAAAATGGGGCACCTGGCTGGCTCAATCTGTAGAGCAGGGGCCTGTTGATCTCAGGCTAAGTTTGAGCCCCATGTTGGGTGTAGAAACTACTTAAAAATAAAATCCTTAATTTTTTTTTTTTTTTTAAGTAGGCTCTGTGCCCACCAAGGAGCCCAGTGTGGGGCTCGAACTCACAACCCTGAGATCAAGACCTGAGCTGAGATGAAGAGTCAGACGCTCAAATGACTAAGCCACCCAGGTGCCCCAAAAATAAAATCTTAAAAAATAATAAGTAAATGGATAGATTTTCATGATCTCCATATATGACTGCTCATGGTGTGTACCACACAACTCTAGGGGTCACATTAACACGCTGCAGTGGGAAGACCGCTTCCTAAATTTGTGCAGTGCACAACCCGTGCCACCATATGTAGTACTGGTTAGATTGTGACATTGTGTAATTAGATGGACATAGAAGTCAATGATAGCACTTCTGACGTTGGTTTGCCTGGCAAAGAACACAGAAGCATTGTGTGTGAATTAAAGCCCTGTGTTGGGGCGCCCGGGTGGCTCCGTTGATTAAGTGCCTGCCTTTGGCCCAGGTCATGATCTCAGGTCCTGGGATGGAGTCCTGCATCGGGCTCCCTGCTCAACGGGGAGCCTGCTTCTCCCTCTGCCTGCCACTCCCCCTGCTTGTGCTCTCGCTCTCTCTCTCTCAAATAGATAAATAAAATATTTTTTGAAAAAGCCGTGTGTTGAATCCATGAGCTAGCATACAGACTTGAGATCTTTCCAGAGTGAAAGAAGCAAGCCGAGTGTGCCAATCATGAAAATATAGTTCAAATAGTTGATTTATTGCATTCAAAGATGAAAAAGGCACTTGGTTTTGTGTGTGTGTGCTTACAATTATGCACCTTCTCATCCTTGGATTTGCTACAGAGGTCCGGCTCGCTCCAGTGTCCAGACACATAGTAAGAGGGACTTCTGGCTGTTGGCGAATCGTGAGTAGAAACGTCACCTCTTACTCCGGGGCTAGAGCGTTAGCCTTTATACAAATCCCCCAGCACGTTCTCAACATCCCAGGTAGAGGCGGCTCCCCCAGCCTGGGGTCCGAGTGAAGCTGACAGGCGACAGAGCCCCAGATGACCCTTGGTGAGCATGCACAGTGACCACAAGATACTCTTTTGTTGCTTTAGTGAGTGAGATCTGCGTGTTGTCACGACAGAACGAGCACATTCCCCTCCCCTTGGCAGACCTCCTGTTACCACCCTGTTCCTGCAAATGAATAGTTATTAAATTGGGCAAAATAGGGGCGCCTGGGTGGCTCAGTTGGTTAAGCGACTGCCTTCGGCTCAGGTCATGATCCCGGAGTCCCGGGATCGAGTCCCGCATCGGGCTCCCTGCTCGGCGGGGAGTCTGCTTCTCCCTCTGACCCTACCCCCTCTTGGGCTCACTCTCTCTCTCTCCAATAAATAAATAAAATCTTTAAAAAAAAAATTGGGCAGAATACTTCATTGCTGCTTATGCTAAGCAATCCTGCGGCATTTTGGACACTGCAATAATTGAGGCTTAATCAGGCTTATAGAAAGATATTTTAAGTAGTTGGAGGAGAGGAAAATGATGGTTTGGGGCCAGTTTAAAACGAAACAAAGAAACACACAGAAGTGAATGTTTAGATTGACTGTATCTTCAGAAATATACACGTCTGCTAACCTTTCCAGAGTGGGAATGAGGGAGGTAAATACCACTTCAAACATTTTACATCACACAGAGATTCAGTAACCGTTCTGCAAACTCAATTCTTTTGCTTTAACAACAACAAACCCTACATTTTAATGCCATTTTAAGTGTGTTTAAAATGTTCAGTCCCGCTTAATTGTATGTTAAAATTTGGGGACAATGTATTTTAAGTAAAAAAGGATAACAAGAACACTAATTGTTTTTGCATCCTGCTGTTAGCTTTTCAATGCAAGTAAACCATCTTTCGACCTTTTATCATTTGAATTAAGTTTGCCCTTTTTTCCCCCCACCCCAGTAACGTTTAGCGAATTCTGGTGCTAAAAAAAAAAAAATTATATAGTGCCATTATCTTCCACGGCAATTTAAAGGGCATCTCACGTTAGGGAAATATTGAAAACCACGTTGTATAATTTCTGCCCCAGCAAGGCATTGTTAAAGACTCTCCAGGACTATAAATGGTTCTTCTCAGGGATAGTTGTTTATATTCAACAATGGTGACAATTAGAACCACCAAGCAACAGTGAGGCCACGAGTTGTATGTTAACAGTGGCAGAAGGAGGTGGAAGGCTGCACAGAGGTTGGTGTGCAGGATGGAAGCTTCATCATCCCCACTTCTGTCTGTGGTCCCATGCTCTTTCAAGATGATAAACTAGAGGTTGGGGATCCAGCGTGCCATTGGTCGTGGTGTGGCAATTACCCAGTAAGACTCCATCTGCAATGATCTTAGATAATGCACAGGAAAGCTCCTGATTAATGCTTCTGTCCAATCCACTGTCTAGCTCCAGGGGAGGCAGAGAAGCCAGAATTTAAGAGCTTCCCGCCTCGCTGTCTTGTGTGTCAAAACCAGGCAGGCATCGAGTGTCAGGTCATCACTTACCAAGCTTTAAAAATACATATTTCTCTGCAGAAGATGGTCTCTCTGCTTCTCTGCTTCACACAAGTTTTCGTGAAATACAAGAAATCGCTCTGGATGGAGGCAGGTATTCATTCTAGGAAATGACAGTGCTCTTGGATTATCTTCTGACGAGATCTGGCCATGAGCAGTGTCCCCAACAGCTAGATGGCGTGGTGCCCTTTCGAGAAATTAATGGCAGTGACAAAACTGTTTTCTACTGAAGCCCAGGCAGCTACGTAAATGCTCACTCTGTGAATACCGTAGATAATTAGCATCACCCAGCCATTTTGAAACATTCTGTGATGGCATGGAGCTAGCCCCATTCTCTTCTGCCTCTTCTGTATTTCTCTTGTTTCTCCAGACTAACCCCCTTGGCTGGCCTTCTCATTTCTCCTTTTTGCACCATGACCACAGAAAGTAGCATTTGTGGAAGGGAAAGGATTTGACCCAGCCCATGAATAATACCCCAAATCACGCATTTTGAGGATTTCAAAGATAAAATAATTCAATCTCTATAATGTGAGTAATTCTAGTGCCTGAGAAGGCAGGATGGTGAAGACAGTGGTAGCTGAAGTGTAAGGCATCGTTGTGATTGAACACGATTATTTTATAGAACACATTTTAATTATCCTAATACGAGACCATTACCCAATTAGGAAATGTTTTCAGCAGCACCATATTAAGACCTGTTTTGATATCTCTTTCCTACTGTTTTAATTGTAGTTTCTAAGGACAAGTGGAAGCTGAAATAGTACTCTGAACCATTTCCTATTTGGTCGATGAATATTTTCCTCAACCATGAAGTATGGATTTGCCAATGGAGAGAGTTAATCACATTGCCCTAGATTTTCTTTTATCTTGGCAGAGAAATAGAGAGCTCTTTCCACCATGAAATTCAGTTGTCTGACTAATCTGTGGTTCATTTTAGCTGCCAGTACCATAGGTGTTACAAAAGTAACACATCTTCATCAAACGCTAGAATAAGACGCGAACTTCTAGAACAGACTCTGTGCATTTTGCATTTTTTTTTTTTTAAGATTTTATTTATTTGACAGAGAGAGACACAGCGAGAGAGGGAACCCAAGCAGGGGGAGTGGGAGAGGGAGAAGCAGGCTTCCCGCCGAGCGGGGAGCCCGATGCGGGGCTCGATCCCAGGACCCTGGGATCACGACCTGAGCCGAAGGCAGACGCTTAACGACTGAGCCACCCAGGCGCCCTGCATTTTTATAGTACATGTGGTATTGGTAAAGACCATCTATTTACAATACGCATGGGGTTGCTCTGTGTTTATGCTGAAAGGAACGTGCTTTCAATCCGCCCATTGAAGACTCAGCAATTTGGAATGAAAGCTTAGAATGCAATAATGTCCTCATGTTTCATGAGAGAGAGACAGATGAAAATTTAAATTTTAAAATCTGCTCTTATCTGTGCTCTTCCAAATGGGGAGACAGGATAGAAAGAGTGCATAGCAGTTGCTCATCATAATTAAAAACAAAACAAAACAACATATGGTGGGAAATTTCCAACAAACACAGAAGTGGAGACAACAATATGGAACCGTCCATGAACTCATCCCCAAGCTTCAAAAATTATCACCAGTGTGTCAGTTGTCAAACACCATTGTGTTACCATATTTTAAAATTGTGCATCGTCGTCCATGAGCAGAACGTAAACATTTCAGTGTTTCAAGATCAGCTGCATAAATTGCTGTGATAATATTTATCTCCAGAGTTGTATATATTTTCATATTCCTCCTCTGTATGACCCAGTGACTTCTGCATTGGAAAAATTCTCCGTAGACCAGGGTGCTAACATGATCTTTCAAAGAAGCACACGTTTTTGGACTGTCTCCTCATCTGGGGCACCCAGAAGGTGCAGATCACTTGAGAGACCCACATCAGCTCAGCCACATTCAGAGTCATCCAGATTACCTAATAGAAATGGCTCTCTTACAAGTAATGATTCCATAAGAATCATAATGATCGAAATTTATATACCCAGCACATTTACTTAATTTCTCATTAACCTAAAAATCTCAACTAAATGCCTGATTTTGTGTCATCTGGATCCACTTACCCCTTTAGAGGGACAACATCTTGTTTCTCTTTCGGCTACTTGGAAATAAACTGAACATCTCATGAGATAAATCCTAGAACAACAGATTCTAAACTTTTTCTGGGTTCCACATCCCCAGTGATATTTTGGTGTATTCAGAAAGGTAAATTTTTAGTAATAAAAAATCAAAATGCAAACTTAGCTAGCTCTAGGAATAAAGGTACCAGAGCCACAAAACAGAAATTATTATATATTATGTATATTTTGTGGATAACACAGACCTAAGATAGTTTTGACGCATGTTTGAATATAAGAGGAATAGGGCCCTGGACTAATTAAAATCATTCCTAACAATATGTAACATAATACAACTTTCCGTTATTTGAGAGATCACCTACTTAGGGTTTGGCAACGAGAATTAAACTTTAGTCATAGAATAAAACCTTAAAACAGGGTGTCAATGTGTATGTGTTTGCGATACCCCATCAACCAAATTGATTGGTTAATTATTTTCTTATTGTCTGAGCTGTTCTTGCATTTTGGGGATTGAAGACATGAAACAGTTTTCCTAAGGCTTGATGTTCTGAAGAAGATGTAGATTTTCCAAGTGCAAAGTGGAATCAATCTGAGCTAATGGGCTGATGTCAGGCCCAGAATTAACTGACTGACTCTACTGAATTGCAAGACAAATCACAGAGGGACTCAACTTTGTATAGACTGTTAATGCATGAACTGTGTCATTTGGTGCCTTAAAAAAGTAAAATTTCTTAGGCATTTATAATGCGGTTAATTTGTGTAAACATTCACATGTTTTCAGTATGTGGCATTCAGCAGAGCTGGTTCAGAACACACCTGTACTTGTATAGGTTTATTTTTGTTCTCTTGTCAGTTTCTTGGTTTTGAGGCTGTTTGGTAATGACCTCTGGTCTTCAACTCTCGTGTCTCATTCTGTATAAGTCCATGTAGTAGAAACACATGGTTGTAGACCTTCAGAGAAGTGTATCACTCTGACCCAGGCTTTGGCTTGGAAAGTGTCCTGTATTAGTTAGCTATTTCCACAGTAATGCTGTGTAACAGGTCACCCCAACTTAGTGGCATGTAAATGTGCACTTATTCTCATGCTTATTGGTCTGCAGGTTATCTGGTGTGGCTCTGCTCTGTGTATTGCATTCAGGACCCAGGGGCAGAGGACATAAACTCCCCCTCCCCTCAAAGAGCAAGAAGAGACACCTGCTCCTCTTCAGGTCTATGCCTATAATTGCCATTTCTGTCCACATTTCTTTGGCCAAAGCGTGTGGCAAGGAACTCTATGCCTCCCATAGATGTAGAGGGGACTGTGTTTGACAGCTTTCATTACTGTGTAATGCGTACCACAAAATTAGCAGCATAAAATAATACCCATTTATTGTCTCATAGTTCCGTAAGCCACAGTCCATTGCAACTAAGCGGGGTTCTCTATGTAGGACTCAGCAGGCTGAAATCAGGGTATCAGCTAGGGTTGACTACAGGTCTCACCTGGGGCTTGAGAGCCTCTTCCAAGCTCAATGGTTATTCACAGAATTTCTTTCTTTCTCACACTTTCTACATAGGTTTCCTCCATGTTTAAACTGACAACAGCAGGTAAAGTCCTTCTCTGCCGTTTTGCTCTGTTTAGCCCCTCAGTGGATTGGATGGGGTCCACCCACATTGGGGAGAACAATCTGCTTTGTTCAGTCTATGGATTCAAATGCTAATCTCATCCAGGAACACCCTCATAGACACACGCAGAACACGGTGTTTAGCTAAATATCTTGGCACCTCCTAGCCCAGGCAAGGTGACACATAATGAAATTAACCATCACAGAACATGCCAGGTTCATGAGCATTGTTGAAACACGGAGGGGAGATGGCACTGGGAAAAGGCAGTGTGGAAACCATGTGTGGTTTCCATGTGTGGAAAGTCTCATAGGAGATCTTGGCCTCTATTCTAAAAACACTGGGGCCCCATGGGAGGATTTGAAGCAGGGGAGAGGGCTGATCACATTTGAAAGAGCATTGTTAACACATTGCATGGAAGGACAGAGCAATATGTTGGGGGGTAAGGGCTCAGTATGTACATGGCCATAGCTGTCATCTAGGTGAGAGATGATGGTGGCCTGGCTTGGGTGTAGCATTGTAGCATGTGGAAAACGGGCATATTCAAGCGTTCTTTAGAAGGTGAAGTGGACGAGAGTTGGCGGTTGACCAGACATGGTAGTTGAGGCAAAAGAAAGGAGATTCCCTAGTAGGGGACCCAGGACAGTTGTAAATATCTTACATATACTCTGGGGTAAGGATTCCCAATTGTAGTCTATTGATTGCCAGAGCGTCTGTCTGTGAGTTCTCCATAGAAATCTTTATGTTGCGTTATCATTTTACTGATATACCAAAAACAAAACTACCTAAACCTTCTGGGTGATGGGGGCATCTGCCCCATGACTGAGTACTGCCATGTTATTCCAGAGTCTCCCTTGGCATTTGCGAGACTTCCTGTTATGGTTCCTGCTGATCCCCAGTGCCAAGCTCAGAGTGGAGCCTAGAAGGTCATCAGTCAGGCTGTGTAATAAATAATGCCTAGTTAATATAAAACAAATCCATGAATTAACAAAATAGAAGAGTGAGATCAGGAATATGACGATGCATAGAGGGTAGCTGGGGACCCCCCCTTACTATCTCCAGGGTCTAAAGGCGGGTTTCTGTGAGTAGGAGGGGTGTGGGGAGTTGTATTAGCGTGGAGCTGAGGGTTGTAGAGAATGGGTACAAGTTCTGCTTCCCCATCTCATACAGGGATTGGTGCAGCCCTTGATGGGTTCTCTCTTCTTTCTCAGAGATTATCGCAGAGAACATGGTTAACAATTATGGGGACAAGGATTGCTGGGCAACACAGGCAGCTCTGGGGAAGCAGATAGTGGAGGGCTGCATGGAAAGAGTAAGATGAACAAGAGAGAAGAAGAAACACCCCAGGAGGAGAGGAAGACACCTCTCTTAGAGTGACTGATCTTTTGAAGGTCTCAAGGTCCCCATGGCTTCCCCCGCCCACTCTGGAGGAAGCAGGCAGTGCAGATGGGGAGCCGATGAGCTCCAGGACAGGCTGAGGGCAGCCTGAGCCCCTGGGGCGTGAAGTCAGGGAATGGGAAGAGAGGAGACCGGGAGGACGTGGGCTCAGAGAAGAGAAATGGATACTCAAAATGAACTTTGGCTTTCTCACTGCTTACCAGAGCCATGATTACTGCAGGTAGTGTTGGGATCAAGGGCTTTGATGAATGCAGGTAGTAGTTGCGATTTAGGGCTTGGATGACTGCACATAGTAATTACAATCAGGGGCTTTTCACTTGTAGCAGAGACCTAAATTAAATGTGACTTGCACAATCCTGAGTTTTATTTCTCTGCCCCATAAAACGTGCGCTGGTATTTGGGCACCTTTTTGTTCATGCTCTGTCAGCGGTTTATAGTCTTTCCATTTTGTTGTTTTGTCATCCTCGGGGTGCTCCTTTCCGAGACAATTCACTGTCATGCGCTATTACAGTCACTGGGGAAAGGAGAAAGGGGGAAGCATGCCTGTTCTGTCTAGGACCTTATTGTAGAAGTTGGACAGTGTCTGGCTCTTGGCTCACATTGGCTGGAACATAGTCACATGACCAAGCCATAGAGGAGTCTGGGAATTGTAGTCTTTAGCAGAGAGCTAGGTGCTCAGATGATTTCATAATTGTGAAAGACGTGCAGAATAGGTATGGATGCGAGGCAGCCTCAACTGCCCTTCAGGATGACCTACACCCCGCCTGTCATCACTCTTGCCTACGTTAGGTCATTTTATTCTCATGCTGTATCCGTGAGGGAGGAAGCATTTTCCTTAATTTACCAGTGAGAAAAAGGAGCCTCACTGGAGGGAGGTAGTTTTCAGTGAGTGGGTAAAGCAGCGAAGGAATTGGGGGCAGAAGGTGGGACAGGAGCTGAGGAAGGGAGGGTGAAATGGTACTCTACATTCTAGCGATTGCAAGCCCATTAATGTGCTTGTGCTTGTGTGTCTGTGTGTGCATACCTGCGTGTGTGTCTGATTTCCTGTGTGTGTGCATACCGTGTGTGTTGTGTGTCTGAATTCCTGTGCATGTGTGTTTGTGTGTCTGAATCCCCATGTGTGCATATCTGTGTGTGTTTGTGGAATTCCAGTGTGTGTGCATACCTGTGTGTGTGTGTCTGAATTCATATGTGTATGCATATCTGCGTGTGTGTGTGTGTGTGTGGAATTCCTGTGCGTGTGCATACCTGTGTGGGTTTTTGTGCCTGAATTCATGTGTGTGTGCATACCTATGTGTGTTTGTGTGTCTGAATTCCTGTGTGTGTGCATACCTGTTTGTGTGTTTGTGTGTGTATATACTTGTGTTTGTTGTGTGTCTGAATTCGTGTGTGTGTGCATACCTGTGTGCATGTCTGAATTCATATGTGATGCATATCTGTGTGTGTGTGGAATTCCTGTGCGTGTGCATACCTGTGTGTGTTTTTGTGTCTGAATTCATGTGTGCATACCTGTGTGTGTTTGTGTGTCTGAATCCCTGTGCATGTGCATACCTGTGTGTGTTTGTGTATCTGAATTCCTGTGTGTGTACATACCTGCATCTGTTTGTGTGTGTCTGAATTCCTGTGTGTGTGCACATACTTGTGTGTGTTTGTATGTCTGGATTTGTGTGTGCATGTGCATGCCTGTGTGTGTGTGTGTGTCTGCATTCCTGTGTATGTGCGTATATCAGTGTTTGAGTGTGCGTTTGTATGCGTTCCCTGTGGGGGCTGAAACAGAGGTCTGGTTGAAGAGGCAAGCACTGCGGGTTTGAAGGAAGGGGCTGAAATGTTTCCCCCACATTAAACGATCATCATCTACTCCAAAGCTGGTGTAGACGACAGCAGGTGCGTGTCCACGGTGGCTCCTTGGCAGCTTCTGAGTCCACCTGGGTCAGGCTGGCTGAAGGGCAATGGACATAAAAGTTGCAGGCTTAGTATTTGTAACAAGTCAGTCTCTGTGCCACAGTCTCGACAAGAGACTGCAGGCTGTGGTATTGGAGGGATAAAATACCTGGCTCTGTGCAGCATTCTCTAAACTACAGAAGCACGTCCTCACATTTCAGCAAGTTGTGCTTTGGGGCTTGGAATCTCCACCCAGGAGGGAGAGCGTCGTTTTCACGAGAGGTTGGTGTCCCCCCGTGCGCCCCCCCCAGGATGAACGGGGAAATGACCCTTGAACAGAGGTGCTCAGCCCTGGTCTCTTCCCACCCACTTCCCTCCACACCGAGCGTCTTTGGGAGAGCCTCGAATGTCATGTTGCAGGCAGATTTAAATCACATGAGGGTGGTAAATGAACTGGAGGAGCGGCAGATACTGTAAACTGGTTGCTGTCTTCAGATATGACATCTATGCCAAACTATATATCTCGGAGGAAAAACGGCTCTTCCTCCTTTCTCCTTATTGACTCTGAGGTGCCGTAGAAAACGCCCCACAGTCAAATACAGTGGCGGTACAGGGAGTGAAAGGGCTCTAAATCCCATGCATGGCAGGCTGTACTCGAGGTATTTCAAGGTAATGAACTCTCTTCTAGGGTGAGTTCTGCCCAGACCACTTGCTCGGAGGCCATGCCTCCTTCTGAACTAGGTAGTCCCCTTCTCAACTCACGTGGCTGTCCCCCAGGCATTCACACACGCAGCTTGGAGTAGATGATGAATGCCTCTGTCGGCCGGTAAGAAATAGATGATCTTGGGTCTCCGTCAGGGGAGCGGTGGGGGCAGTTGTCTTACCAGCAATTTGGGGTTGGAGTCAGGCACCTGCCTGCAAGACCTCCAGCCAAGACCCCAATCATGAGTCTTCTCTTGGGGTGACCTTGGGAGCCACCAGATGGCAGGAGTCACACAGAGAAGCTGGGTAAATAGGGGGAGGTGGCAGGTAGAGAGAGGAGAACAGAGGGGTGGAGAAGCACCAAAGCTCAGTGTAAGACAGAGTGAGCAAAGTTGTCTTTTCTGCAAAAACATGGCTCCACGTCCAGAGCCCCTGGTGGTGGGCTATAGTTGGTTGCCTTTCTCTATGTTTCATGAGCTTTCCGTGAGTTCTTACAATAACATTTGGTGCCTTGTGAACCAGAGTTCTCTCAAGAGAACACCTAATAATTCTATAAAAGCACAAAGCCCACTTTAACTCAAAATTTGCAATATTTAGAATATTTCTCAGGTGCCAGACAGCATTCGAAAAGCTTTATACATATCGACTCCGTTATTTCTCCGAGAACGTTGGAGAGGTATTTTATCCCCATTCTCGAGATGTGGACGCTGAGACTTGAAGAGGGCAGCCCCTTGCCACAAGCGTCCATGCAAGGAAGTGTCGGAGTTGTAATGTGACTCAGATGTCATGCCCTTAGCGTCTGCATTAGCCACCAGGCTGAGAGACTCATGGGAATGTGTTCCATTGCATGTGAAGCAGAAGGAAATGTGGATTTTATTTTATTTTTTTAAAGATTTATGTATTTATTTATGAGAGCGAGCGTGTATGGGGAGGGGGAGGGGCAAAGGGAGAGGGAGAGAGAATGTCCAACAGATTCCCTGCTGAGCGCGATCCCGATCCCACGACCGTGAGATCTTGACGTGAGCCAAAACCAAGAGTCAGATGTTCCACCGACTGAGCCACCCCGGCGCCCCAAGAAATGTGGGTTTGATATATGGTATGTTTTGTGTGTTAATTGGTCCGCATATGATGGAGGAGTCTCCATGGTCCTGGGACAGCCCTTGGACTGGCTTTGCATGAAGACGTATATGAGTGCCAAGCCAGGGCTTCCCAGCGATTTAGCCGATGACCGCTGGTGGGTGGTGATGACGCAGAGGGCAGCTCTAGAGGAAAAAGAAAGAAAAAGACAAAACTGCAGCTGCACATGAAGAGCTGCATCAGGGTAAGGACCATTCCTAGGTGACTAGCTGGGGAAGCCATTCCGTTGACTGCATCCATTGGGTGGTTTTGAGCAAGTTGAGTGAGGGGTGATGGTGAGGCCCGAGTCCCAGGAACAAAGCCCTCGCTGGCCTTGTTGAGGCATACTTCTCCAGACATCCTGCGTCCCGGGCAAGCTCTCCCTTTCCCTCTTGTCCCACGCTGTTGCAGAGGACAGGGGCTTGCGAGCCACCAAAGCTGCTCTTGAAAGCCCTTGGTCGATGACTGTGTGCCCGTGCGCTGAATCCCTCTCCTGTAGGGTGGGTACGCAGACCGCTGTCACCGTGGAGGGCCATAGTGTGTGTGATGGACACACAGACACACGCTCACGTGTTGGCCTGTTTGCAGTACATAGACGGTCTGGCTGACCCTCCTTTCCCAGCACTCCTTGGCCCTCCACAGATGCCCAACAGCACTGGCCGCCCTCTGGCAGACCTTGCGTCCTCTCTGCGGGACCTGCCCCAATCTGCACAGCAGCTGCTGACCTGGGGTCCCAGTTCAAGTCTCTAGCCCTGTGCCCCATGCCCCCACTCTGGACTCCAGCGCTCAGAGCCCCGTGGGAGGTCCACCGGCCATGCTGGGCTCTTCGGTGCTGGGGTCCAGTCACTGAGCCATTCCTCTAGGACCCTGAGCCATCTGAATGTTGTTTCTGGTAACTTCTAGCCTCTCTTGCTTCCTGCCAGATGGTCCTGCCCTCGACAGAGCTGCTTTCAGGCCCCCTCCTCTGTATACCGAAACTGCATCCCCCTCTTTGTGGCCACCCCAAAACCTGTTTTTTCTACCAGCTCGCCCTTAATCTGACGCCCTGCTGCCTTGCTATCCAGGGTCGGGATTTTCCTGGAGCTCTCTGCCCTCTCTCCTTAGACTCCCTCCTGGCTGTCCGTCCTTCCTGTTAGAAGTGACTTCTAACCCCCTTGAAGTTGCAGTCCGTGTGATTCATTCCTCCCCACATACTTGAAACTCAGCACACTTCCCACGGAATGGACTAACCTCCCCTTTCCCCAGTAATGTTTAAAAAAACCCAGGTATCCCCCCTCTTTCTCTCGCTTAATTGCACTCCCATCTTCTGATTCATGTAGCCTCAAAATACTGAAGTCACCTTTTCTTCTTGGGCAACTCTTCGTGTAACTTTATCAAGTTCCGTTGATTCCACTCGAGAACCATCTCTTGAACTTGGATGTTCGTATTGATTCCAAAGGCCACGCTCTAACTTTAGGGTCTTGTCATCTCTTATCTAGATTATTTCTGATTGATCGTCTTTCCCACTGCGGCTCCTGGCCCATTCTAATCTGTTTTGCAGATAAACGCCACAACTGTCTTCCTCGACGCTCCTTGCCTGACCTTATCTTCTTGTCTGTGTTTGCTCTTTTCTTCATATTTATTATGTTCGAGACACATCAGATAACTTGCCATTTCCTCTTCTTGCTCATGGCCATCTTTATGGCCTGGCCATGCCGCCCACAATGACTTTTCTCCAGGCCCCCATGGATGTCCACCGTCGTGTTCTCTTGCTGCCGTAAGAAAATTATCACAGACTTAGAACCCTAAGACATCCCACATTTATTATCTTGCAGTTATGTAGGTCAGAAGTTTTTTTTGGGGGGGGGTGGTTGGTTGGTTTGTCTTCTTTGGGTTTCATAAGGCTAAAATCCAGGTGGTGGGTGGCCTGAGATCTTCTCTGGAGACTCCAAAGGAGAATCTGCTTACAGACTCATCCAGGTGGTTGGCAGAATTCAGTTCCTTCTGGGTTGGGACTGTGCATTCTCTTTTCCCCTGCTGGCTCAGCCAGCAGCCATTCTCAGCTCCTCATGGCCACCTGTGTTGCTTGCCATGTTGCGCCTCCATCTTCAGACAAGAGGCAGGAACATCAAGTCCTGCCAGGCTTCAGATCTCTCTGACTTCTTTCTTGAGGCACATCTTTTCCATTCCAGCAAGAAAAAGTTCTCCACTTTTTTAGATTGATGTGATAGGATTGGGCCAATCTGCTTAATTCAGGATTATCTCTATATCTTCTTGAGGATCCATAACCTTAATTGCATCTTCACGTGTAATTGTCCTGTAACTTAACGTAGCCACAAATGCAAGGGATTAGGATGTGGACATCTTTCGGAAGGCATTCTGCTTACACAAAACCCCATTTTGATTTTGGAAAATGCAATCTGTCTATAAAGTGACTTTTGCTTAGTAGCTTCTTTCAAAGTAGTACCCTCATGTTGTGCTTCTTAATGTCCTCCTAATGCATTATCTTCCTTTATGTAATATTTTATTATACGAATTTACAGGTGTGCCTCATCCCATCAATTATAAATTGCATGAGCTCAGGAAAGGCACTGCGATCACCTTGATATTCACGTGCGGCATCCAATACACTGCCTTGTGCGCATCTGCCAAATAAAATGAATATGTTTATAATAGTTTGGTGAATATTTATGAAATACTTGACATGTCTGAGACACTGTGACCTCCAGATCATGAGCCATTTGAAGGCATCAATTAATACAAAGGTAAATGGTGGGGTACCTGGATGGCTCAGTCAGTTAAGCGTCTGACTTTTGATCTCGTCTCAGGTCATGATCTCAGAGTCCTGTGATCGAGCCCCACATTGGGCTCTGTCCTCAGCAAGGAGTCTGCTTGAGATTCTCTCTCCCTCTCCCTCTGCCCCTCCCCCTGCTCATGCATGCTCTCTCTCTCTCAAATAATTAAATAAATGTACAAAAAATTTTTTAAAATTAAAAAAATTTGCAAAGGTAAGTACATGATAGGTAAATCTTCCTTAGTGTTCCTCACATTGTGATACACTCTGGCTTACATGGAAGGAGAAATATGCCCCACACTTGTGGTTTTATTTTTTTATTTTTATTTTTTTTAAGATTTTATTTATTTATTTGACAGAGAGAGAGAGCACAAGCAAGGGGAGTGGGAGACAGAGAAACAGGCTCCCCACTGAGCCGGAAGCCCGATGTGGGACATGATCCCTGGGACCATGACTTGAGCTGAAGGCCAATGCTTAACTGACTGAGCCACCCAGGCGCCCCTATGCCCCACACTTACTGTATTAGTTGTGTGTTGCTGCATAAACAAGTATCACAAACTCAGAGGCTTAGAATGACATAGGTTCACCACTCGTTGTGGGTCAGGCATGCAGGTGCAGCTGAAGTGGGTCCACAGCTCCGCCTGTCTCATGTGAGTGCCATGCATGTGTCAGTCCAGGCTGGGATCTCATCTGAAGGTTTGACTGGGGGAGGAGTCCCCTCTAAGCACATGTGGTTTTTGGCAGATTCAGTTCCTTCCCAGCTGTTTGCTGGAGGCCTGTCTCTGTTCCTTCCCACATGAGCAACTCCAACTGGGCATCTTGCTTCTTACAGGAGTTCAAGCTGAGAAGGCAGAGAGACCAGAAGCAAGGTGAAGTTCTAATCTTTTGTAAGCTAATGATGGAAGCAACGTCCCACCTCTTTGTTAGAAGCAGGTTTCTAGGTCAGCGCCCATACCAGGGCAGGTAACACAAAGGTGTGGATTATCAGGAGGCTGGATCATTGGGGTTCAGTGAAGGGTGTGCCTGCCACATCCATCTTTACAGAGACAGGGATGTTGAACCATATGAAGTCACGCAGTGGGTTAAAGAGCAGGTGCACTGGGAGGATAGAACAAGAGCAGGTGTTGGTGGAGCTTGGTGATACTTTGAGGAAACTGACTTGGTACATGGAGAGAAGATGAATGGGAGACTAAGACCAGAGTTCCTAGCCTTGAAATAAGTATGTCCCGACTTTAGCAACAGACAGCTGGATTCTCATCGCTGCTAATGCACTCAGTCTGTTGAAATGTATTGTGTTGGTTGGTGTGTACTCAGAAAATCTGGCTTCCCACAGTTATGTAGTTGAAAAAAAAATAGGATAATTAATAGCTGTGGATATTTTTTTCTAGTACTACAGCAAAACTCAACACCAGTAGGTTCTTACAGGTTAAAAAGTGTCCTGTGAACCCGTATCCATACACGTTTTGTTCTCTATATCATTAAAATTCATTGTTTTATCTTGCACTTAAAGTGCATATTTTACCCATGCACAATTTTGTAACATTATGCATTAGTTCTTTCAGAAAATAGCAATTCGCTAAGTTATGTCGGCCTTCCAAATATTCACACATCTCATACAACATGGGAAGCTCACATTTATTAACATCGCCACCAGTTTTATTTTATTTATTTATTTATTTATTTATTAGGAATGAATTTAAGTTTCGGGAGGCCATCAAATTTGTGGTGGCAGATACAAGATTTCTAAAATACTAACTTTTCCTGAAATCTTGATTTTTGTTATTGGCAGCAAAGACTCGTCAGTTTTATTCCATCAAGTGACAGACTCGCTTTGTTCATTTTTGAGAAAACGTCTGCCAAACAGCCGAGTCTGAATTACCACAGTCATCTGCCAGGCATTCTATCACATAAAAATGGTCGCGACTAAGTCCCGTCACCAACTCAAACAGTGGCATACTTCCCCCCCCCCCCCACCGGAGACAACCATCAAACATCCCCATGCGAGAGAACAACGCTATGTGTACTCCCCATTTTATCATGCAGAATATATTTTTAAGATTTTATTTATTTATCTGACAGAGAGTGTGTGAGCAGCAGAGGGGGAGGGAGAAGCAGGCTTCCCGCTGAGCAGGGAGCCCAATGCGGGGCTCGATCCCAGGACCCTGAGATCATGACCTGAGCCGAAGGCAGACGCTTAACCGACTGAGCCACCTGGGCGCCCTATCGTGCAGAATCTTAAAAAGATACGTACCCAAGAGATATTTGAGAAAATGAATGATTTTTACAGTTTACTCCACAACATTCTTAAGTGAAAGTGACGTTCTTCTCCTCAGGAGCGTGGCAGTGATGGATGTGAACACCGTTTGGGACCACTGCCTCGATCAGGCATAAGGTGAGAGCAGTACTCCTGCTTTTGCTCCCTGAGTGCAATGGTTCGCACGCTGAAAACAGTCTGTGGCATTTCCGTATTATTAGGAAGACAGATGTGTTTGTCGGGACCCTGTAAAAATGACTCCCAGACTCCCAGGGGACCAAGGCTCAGACTCTGCAAACCGCTCAGCTAGAATCCAGCACACAGTGTCCTTGAGTGAGGCTGTCGGAGGTCACGGAAGTCAAGATCGACTTTACTGAGAGCTCGTGCACACTCTGCCATCAGCTCTGTGGTTGAGCCTCCACTGGCCATTGTCTCTATCTGTCATCAGTCACGTTGCTAGTCACCAAAACAAAGCAAAGCTGCTCAACGGGGAAAGAAACTCATTACTGGCTATTTCTACAGTCAGTAGCCACAGCCAGGTCTTCGGAGCCTCCTGGGTTCTCCTAGTGGTGGTTGTTTATTAATTTAATTGTCCTGTATTCACCTGTACCTTTTCCTCCTTTGTGCAGAACGTCACTCGTGTGCGTTGTTTACTCATTTACTTGTGTTTGCAAATGTCCAACTAGATTCAGTAGCTCTCTGCAGATTCTTTGCCTTTCCTGGTCTATTGCACTATACTTTGAAATATGAAACCCTTCAAAGATCTTTGTTAAATAAAGATAAGGAAACAGGCACCATCTAATCATATGGTAGAGAAAATAAAGATATAGTTAAGCATATCAACCCCGTGGCGAAAGGAGCTGTCCTTGTTTTTGTAGTAACAAAAGAGTGGTTTGGAAAGAAAAACAAATGGAAACAGTCTTTTAATTCTGATCTGCTTAAAGCACACCTGGAAAAGCTCCCAGAAACCTATACCACAGGCAACACTGGACATTACAAATAAAGCCGTGCTTGAGATAGATAAATAGGACTTAAAGTGAATATTGATTGAACAGCAACGTACCTCTAAAAGCAAGTGTTTTTTAATTGCGTTATCAGTCGAGCTTGCATGAGGGAGCGGTCTTAAAATTCAGCTGTGACTCTCAACGTTCACGCCCCAGCGCCATTCCCATTGTAAGGCTCTCTGCTTTGCATGCCACGGGGAGGAGATTTGTATAAATTCCTGATGAAGGACCATGTGCTATTCCCGGTGTTACCGCTGCATGTCTGATACCCCGCATGGAACCCGGAGTACCTTTCGGTCATAAAGCACCGACCTGTTTGTCTTCTTCTGAGCATGACTGCATTGGCGGGATGCCAGTCCCAAGAGTGTTGGGTCATGGGGGAGTGCCTTGACATCTCTTGGAGTCTTGGCTCCCTTTGCTGCAAAATGGGAATAAAGACGTCTACTGTTAAATCGCATTGTCAAAGTCAGGGATCCTATTGTGTGCAATGAGTGTAATTTGTTTTCAGAAGGTCCATTCTGTATGCTCACATAATGGTTTTTCCAATCCACTGCTCTCCGAGAAATGGGTTTTTTAAAATATTCAACGATCCCCATAACTCACCACTTGTAAGACACATTCTCGGGGGGCATTTCTCTTATCGCTAATGATGCTAAGCGGCCCCCTCTCTCTGCCACCCCCACCTGTATCCTGAGCTCATTGGTTCACATGCCCTGCATTTCCGTCTCTCACGTGGGCTTCATGTTCTTGAAAAACTTTTTCCTGGGAAAAGGTTCTACATGTCTGCTTTCATTTTGCTGACTTTCTGTGGTGTGCGGGTCTGGAACCCTCAGAAAAAGGGACATCCCCTGCTCATATGGCTTACTGTAATTGATCCATCTGTACCATTAATGGTAGATCTCAAGTTCCAAGGTGAATGGGCCGCGATTGGGC